>NW_027173327.1:0-21828 GCF_018151085.1 Drosophila tropicalis
ACGTGAAGTTGACTAGAAGGTTAAAGGGTTAGCTTTATAAGCTAAGGTTAAGGCATTCAATTCTTGAAGAATTCTTTAATTTCTTTCTGTTTCTGAATAACTTATTTAGTTGAACTTCATTTATCGAAGAAGTTCTAGAAGTTCTCCCAACTAATTATCGTATTGACTTAACAATAGTAAGCGATTATTTCTGGAAAAGGATACCAGCTATGTTTGGTTGAAAGGATCATTACAATGACAAATAAAATTATAGATAATAAAGAGCTGAAAAGTTTGAATAAAGCGCCTTTGCCATTAGAAATTACTAATGTTCATTAGAGGAAATAAAGCAACCTAATTTCTCAGGAAAAACAAACGATCTATAGGAGATGGCGTTGGAATATCCTTTTTTGTTTCGCTTTTAGCTTCATTATTATAAAAATTTTAAATACAATGTTAAGTCGAACTACATACTCAAGAGTGAATGGCGAAATTTGAAAGTATGGTAAATGGGAAAAAAACATGCATACATATGAGAAGGCTAACAAAAAATAAGCAAAATTTAAACAACCGCCGGCTGTAGGCATAATAATAATAACATCAACAACAACAACAACACTCATCCGTAAAGTATTCGAATATATTTAATTGAAAAAATAGTAAAAACAACAAGAAAAAATAATTCACATTTCACGACTTCATCAGTGCGAATGAATGAGTGAGTGAGTTAACTTGGTTAAGCCGATCTGAGACACTGAAAGAGTTCACAAATCAGCTACTACTCCATTTGATGGGGAGATGGCAAATTAAGTTGTAGATAAATTGTCTTTCTTTCTAGTCAAACATATGATAACTTAGAATTGAGAAATGGAAACGAAATAAATATCATACTTAGGGAAAGATATGTATATTGGTTATGAAAAAGAAAAGAAGATTGAACTATTTATTAAAATTAGTTTAGCAGTTAACTAAAAATAAGAGTTTAAACTTTATTTTTACCGCATTAAACAAAAGCCGATTTAGAAGGAATGTTGTTTTACAATCTTTACACAAAGTATTGCGATACACTTGGAGAAAATTGGAGCCCTTTTTTATATTTGTGTCATTTATCGCTGTTACCCTTCACGTCTGACGTAGACTGGAGAGTTTCAGAAGAGTTCAGAAGAAAAACAAATCAGAAGTGGCGATTCTATAGGATTGATCTTGGTGTCGGCTTTAGGAAAGTTCTCAAACATTAATGACTTTATCAATGAGCTTCTGGAACTACACTAATAAGAGGAAATAACTTACTTTGCAAAAACATAAAGAAAAACATATTTTTATGACTTAAATTATATTTAGGCCAACTGAACAACGAGGACCCGGGTTCGAATCCCAGGCTAGTGTATAGATGTAGTTTTCGTCTAAGCCGAAGGCCTTAGTTGCCAGTGCTTGTGAAATATATTGATAGGTTGATAGTTTGCAAATATATTCTATACTTATAATAATAATATTTATACCAACTAGGATTACTTACTAGTGCTTTGTTTTTATTAATACGCCAAAAATACCTCACTAAGTGCAAATATGTGTTAGATATAATCTTTATAGTAAAAATTGCCCAAATCAAAACTCTTCCACAAAGATGAAGAGGAATGATTCATAATTGTTGAATTGTCTTAGAACTCGCACTACTTTTTCGCTGAGTGTAAAATCAAATTGGAGCAATTGTCACGCTAACTAGATGAAAATTAAAACTAAATGAATAAATGTAATTTTGACATAATAAAAATGAGACACGGCTGGGTATGACTCCACATATAAGCACAACACCTTTTTGAGCCAACAAAATGCATCATGGCCCAGCGTCATTGTCGTGTTTGTCTCTGCCATCGTCAGAGTTTGTACTTGAAAATGAGTTGCCCAAATAGACACACTCAAGATTCAACAACAACAACAGCAGCAGCGGATGAAACGGTAGGCAGACCGACCCACCAGTTTCTCAGTTTTTGGTTTGAAGTTTTTTTTTTGCCTTTTCTCTTATTTTTCAAGTCAAAGCTTTTAACCTTGGACCATAAAACTCTGCAGATTACAACAACAACAACAATAATATGTAATCATCGCATTGTATCTTAAACTCGTACTCCCCATATGAGTGTGTGTGTGTGTGAGTATCTGTATCTGAACAATTTCTGATTTTTTGTCTACTCTTCTTTTTGCAAAAAATTGTCTCGGCCTTTGATAATTGTTTCGCATTTAGCTTTTGGCATATTGTTTAGTATGCGTTGATATATGGGAACCCACCTAAAGAAAAACGGAAAGCAGGTGTACATTACATTGCCATTGCCTCTGTGTGATATTCGATGGCAGCGGCCGGCATTTTGCGGTCCATTGTCTAATCCAAAGTGGGCTAGTTTGTGGCCAATTTTGAAGAATTTGCCCAGATTACCAGGGTCTTTTTTTCTGCGCGCGCGTGTGTGTGTGTGTGTGTGTGTGGGTTAAATGGTGAGTTGACATGAAAGTGCCTCATTTGCGGTCTTCTTTTTCTTTCTGGGCCCCCTCTCTGCTGTGGTCGGGAGTATGTGGGCAAAGGAGGGCGTCAATGATAGTTTGGAGAGATGATGGGTTGATGAAATTAATTTTAGACCAAAAAAACATAAAATGGGAGCATAATTTTCTTGAGATGGAATTTTGAAGCCCTTCAATTTAATAAAAATAGGCCTGAAGAGAAATGAATTAATGGAGTTTGGCAGTTAAGGATGTGGTTTGAAGTTTCCTATGGAAATTTTTACAAGTTGCAAATGTTCGTTTAGAGTGTGATCCGATTAAGAAAGGGTTACAGATCTATTTTATAAGTAGGTCATCATAAAAGGTTAGTAAGATGTTAAATAAAATCTCATTTCAGAAGTATTTGTATCAGATCATTGACAGATTAGAATGACATTCTATTAGAGAGATGAAAAACTATTGATTAGCTCTAATTAAGGTAAGACATTGGACTTAAATAAGTTCTTCCACCTACTTCCAGGAGAAAATGGATGCAAAGTGCTTTCACTTTGATATACTTATTAGCATGAAGATCACATTAGGCATATAGTTTAGATATATATTAGTTTAACAACTAATTACTTTCTTCTTACCAGAAGAATCAAATTTAGATGGATCTGGAGACATAAGAGATTCTCGATTCTTACTTAGTTCATGGAAACCTTAGTTTCTCCAACGATTTCATAAAATCTCACTTTAAAATATTTAAAATTAAGACTGATAGAAAAACATTGAAATAAACTTTCCAACCTAATCAATAATTAAACATTTTGCTCACGGGAGTTATTAAGTTGTAAAGTGGTTGATGATTAAAAATAAAATATGCCAAAAATAAAGTATACAGAAAACCAATTGTTTGATTACTTTTCGAAAATCAATAATAGACAGAATATAAAAAGATTTCAAAAATAAATGGAAGGTAGCTTTAGAAAATAATTGGTAAAGATTACCAAAGGCAAAATCTCCCAACGACATGTGAATGGCATGGAGTTAATGTTCAAAGAGGATCTTCAGCCTTCTTTTTCAAGGCATTCAAAATAAAAGTGTTTGGCGAATTTGAAAAGCCTTTCTATACTGATCAACTTGTATTTCGCCCAGATTGATATAAAAGATTTAACGACTTTCATTTTATCACCATTTACAGTTAATGATTTTATATAGCTGGCCATAAATCCGAAACTGTCTTCATTATATCGTACCAAGAAATATATGTACAGCGATCCATTTTCCCGAATTTATCATTGCAGAACAACAAATGAGTTGACTCCTTTCGATTTCCAGGGATGGAAGCAGAAAATAAGGCAACATTTTATATTCGGGATATATACATAGGTTTGAGATTGAGAGTTATAGTTCATAAACTACCCACTGTGCGCTTTTCTTTGTCCCCCTTGTTCCAGTTCAAATACAACTCATCTCCTGAACTGCAACGAACGAGAAATAACGTTGTTGCATTGCAAATTGCAGCTTACATAAGTCGGGCGAGGCAGCGACATCGAGATCTATATGTACTATATAGAGGCATTAATAGAGTGCTGCTTGTCGCTGCTTTTTCCCTGTGCTGCAAAATGCTTTTCATTTAATCGATTTGCGTATTTCGGGCAGCGTTGTAATTGTAATTGCTCGACGAACTCGCAACTTTCATTGCGAGGCCGCCAATTGCCTCCGCCATCACCATTCCCATCCCCAGTCCCATCACCATCATCGTCGAAAGCGCCCTCTCCTCCCTTCTCGTGTCTATGATGAATGTGGATTAAGCGTATGCCAAGGCATAAAGCCTTTGTCTTGATTTGTAGCATTCAAAGTTTTGGTTTGGCATAGCCTAAAGTGATTTGTTTTTTAGATTTTCGAAAAGCGATTGCGGTTATCGCTGACTCGCTTGGACTCGAATTGGAATTGGAGCCATCATCATCATCATCATCATCATCATCATCTCGATCATCATTGTGATCATCATCATGAGCATCTTGGCTCACACAACGAAAATAAAGTTTGAAATTGAAAAAAATCAGCGAACATTCCAGCACACAAGAAAAAAATGTGTAACGCAATCAAAGCCATCGCTTCCGGTTTCAGGCGCAATTAACTACCTTGGATTACGTTGTGCCAGTGGGCATCGTGGGGCTCACCACGTTCACCTCTCACCTTCTCTTCCCCTCACCACCCCCCTCAATTGCAATTGGCGCCCGACGGCAGTTAGATTTTCCGTCCATATTTAGGAGTCATGGTCATCATTTTGCAGATTATCTACAGCATTTCACTTATTTCCTCTACTACTCACACCGTAATTGGCATTTTAATGTTGTAAACAAATTTCGGTTTTTTTCGGTAGTTGAAGTGATGAAATGTCATAATTTTCTCTCTCACTCAATCGACCCAAGCGGCATCTTGTAAATGTGCGATTTTTTATTTTTTCTTTTCAGAGGTCTCTGGGAATTTATTCGAAAGTATTTTTTTGATGAGTCCGAGACCATGAAATGAGAAATTTTCGGACTAATTGCAAACTTTTCTCGGAAAATGTTTGCAGGTGGCACACAGAGATATGAACATATAATTCAAAAGATATTCTGAGGTACTTAGGTGTGGTTTACGTCCTATGAGAATTGTAATAAGGAAATATTCTAAATGCTTCTTTAAATAGCTCAATTAAACTCATTATCGGTGTGTTTGTTTTTAATGGATCTGCATCCATTATCTGAATTACCATGCACAAACATAACATATAATAAATCTCATGTTAGTAGGTCTTTCTTTAAGTGTTTTTGCCCCTGAAGGTCGCATGTAACACAGTGTCTTAATTTAAACACCTTCCATAAACTTAATAGACGGGTAGATTATTTTATTATATTTACTTATAGATAGAAATTTTATCTTTTTTACAAGGCAAATCAAATTCGATCCGCCATTTAAAAGATTTCAATAAAAATCAAAAGAGTCGCAATATCCATACAAATCCTTAGGGAAAGCAAACACTTTTATGAGGATAGGATAAATTCTCAATATCCTGTTTTATTATGAGGTTAGGATAAAGTCTCACTATTCTGCCTAATTATGATTATCAATACTATGAAGAAGACTCTCTCCAACTTTACTTTAAAAAATTCACAATAAGAAAGTCATTTTTATGTCATTAATTAAGTACTAACTAATTGAGATCAAATTTAAGATATCATAAAAAAAATATAATAGACCTTAAAGAAAACAAGACAAAACTTTGTGAAGAACTATTCTAACTACTCATTTCATGTGTTAAAGTTATTATTTATATGTAGATTAATGTGAAATCAATACCAAAATGTGATGATACTAAACCGAACTCAATCGCAATCTTATGAGTAACTTAATCTTTAACTTACTAACTAATTGAACTTCCCTTTAAGCCAATAAAAGATGACCATGATATGAAAATATTTAGTTGACTTTTAATTTAAAAGCTGTGTAAAATAATCTAATGAACTTTTCAAGGGTTGTTTCTTGAAATTAATTTAAAAATTTGCGTTCTCCTTTGTCAGATAAATCACTCAAAAAAAAAAAAAAAAACCCAACGCAGTTGTGCAATTGTATCTAAGAAACGCTCCTCAAAATGTACATTCAATTCTTGTCTTGTCTTCAATTCAATTTGTTTTATGTTTTGCGGCTAATGATGTCTACTTCAAGCTTCATTATTCGCTCTATCAACCTGTTCATTTGCTGGAGCCACTCACTAACCTCCAAAAGTAGTAGAAAAAAACGTTTAATTAATGATCCATTTCCATTTTTTTGGTTCCTGTGTTTTGTATGAAGCTTCTTCTACGCCCATCTGCCACCGCACACCCATCGACTTCTATTTAAAATTAAATTAACCTGCTTAATTTGCCTCTGCTCCCCACAAGTTGGAGTTGTTGTTGTTGTTGTTGTTGGTTGAAAGACTCGCCCAAAAAGTGTTTTTCGAAAAATGAAGGAAAATCGAAAGGCGCTACTAATTGCTTCAATGCCTGAAAAATATGCCCACTATACCATGCATCTATGTATCTATGGGATACATTCGAATAAACGCATAATTGGACAGTTTAGTTGTTATTTCTTCTTTTTCTTTTCTTTCCCCCTTTTTTTTGTGTTTTTGGGATACCCTTTCACCCTTCACCGGGACTGAAGGCTGCTGCTGCTGCTGCCACATTTAGCAAAATTCGATTTTGATCGCTCAATTATCGTAAAAGTAACATGTCAAAGCTATTAATCACTTTCGAAAATAAAACGCAACTTTAGAAGAGATCTCCAACTGAAATAATTTATATTGTTACCAAATGTTGGTGGTGGGTATGGTAGGGGGGGGAGGGGAGGGTGGGCTGTTAAAAAGTGCGTGCATTTCAAATATAGTTATATAATTGTAACTTTTTTTCGTTTTTTTTCTTTTGATTGCTAAATTAAAAAGTATCTGTTAGATAGACAACTTTATTTGTGCCTCCCCTCCCCGTCACATACCCCCTTCACCGATCGCCAAAAATTGTGCTGCGTCATTGCTCGAACTTCAATTTCATTCATTCATCAATTAAAATGGCGAGAGAAGCCTTGAAACGCGGCAAGCGAATATGTTACGGTTACGATTACGGTTATATACAAAGATGGAAACGGTTTTGCCTGTCGAATGACATTAACTTTAATATTATAATGGACCTGCGATCCTGACTGATTGAACGATCGGACGATCGGACGATTGGACGATTGGAGGTTCCCATTACATTACATTACTTACATGCTTGAAGACGTGTGCTGGAGATGATGTTGCTGCTGTAGTTGTAGTTGTTGGTGGTGGTGGTCGTGGTGCATCAATTTGCCAACTTCTCCTAACTCTGCTTGTGCTCTAATTGCACAACTAGTTGTTGTTGTTGTTGTTGTCGGAGTTGTTGGTTGTGTTGCTGCTATAAAATCCGCACGGATATCCGTTGGCCGGCAGGAAGAAATCACCATTTGAACACCGTTGTTGAAGCGATTTTTGCTTGCCTCTTTTTTTTTCTCTTCTTTTTTTCTTATGATTTTTTACGGATGTCGATAACTTATATGGCATTGGCTATACAAAGTAGATCTTGTTTGTGGAGGCTGTTGTTGTTGTTGGCACTGTCGAGCATAAGTCATCCTGCAATCCAGCCAACAACAACAACAACAACACTAGCCGACGGTCGCGTGGGAAATCGAATCGAATCGAACTTTACTCGCCAATTGGATCCAAATTCTATACACTACATATATATATATTGAATTTTATACAATTTTCACTTAAATAAACTAAACTTTTTCTTTTCCTTAATTTATTATCTGATTTTCTATTGATATGATTGATATGATATTTCATATTCTACAGTTATTTAATTCAAATTTTTATCAAAATTTGTTCTATTTTTCATTATTTTAGGAGTTTTTATTTCAGTTTTTAATGTTTAATATTTGATTTTTGTCTTTGATTTTTGTATTTAGTAATTTAAAACAAAATCAAAAGTTTCGTCTTATATTTTATAGTAAGATTTAATAACTTTCAGTTATTTTTATTTTAAAATTTTGTGTAGTTACTTAAATTTTAGTATTTGTATTACAGATGCCAAGTAAATTCACTATTTAAATAGTTAAATATTATTTTTTTCAAAAAGTTCTATTAAGTTTTTATTTTTTATTGATTTTCAGTTATTAATTTTTGATTATATTTATTTAAATTTTTATTGATTTTTATGTCTTTGATTTAGCTTTAATTTGGTTGAAATTCCGTAAAATTCGTTGTTATTTTAAATAGATTTGTTGAACGTTTTTATTCTGCACCTTTTTCTAAGTTGTTTTTTGTACACTTTTCACATTAAACTTTGATTTATGATTCCAGTTACTAATTTAGTTTATCATATGTATTAATTAAGTCTGATTGGAGCCCAGTTTTCAATTCCACTTGGTTGACATCAATCCACAGTCCGAGCACTTCCCAGTTTCTGGTTCGTTCTTCCTCTGACACACTCTGGCTATCTCTTTTCCGTGTCTCAGGTGAGGCTATGAGCTGTTCATATTATATTTATTTTCTATAATTTCATTATGGATTGTCTTTTAATGCCTGCCCATAATGATGATCAACCCGTGCACATGGCTCCGATGTGTGCCTGTCTCTTAATACAGTTTCGCATTTACGCGCTGTCACAATTTGCATTAATTGCATTTAAGTATGTAGTTATCATTGATTTAGCACCGATCCATATACAATGCATGCCAGACGTATGCCGTATATAATCCATCTATATACTGGACATGCGATCATTCGATTTGATCTACTTAGGTGAACAGAATTTAGGAGCTTTTCGTTAGGAATTGGTTGGGTTAGATAAGGAGTTAATGGAATTGTTCTATTGGGCACACATTCACGAGTTGAAGATCCTTTTTGAGTTTACTTTGCACTTTAATCACTTCACCTTAATTGGCGTTAGATTTGAATATTTTACCGTTATCATTACGCGCCCGAGCGGACGTTATGTTGTTGTGGTTTTTGTGTTCGCCCAGAAATGTAGTATCTCTTTTGTGAGGGGTTTTGTATTGTGGACCGAGAGACCAGCGACAACACGACCAATAGCTTTGAGACCGTCTCACGGACTGATGATAGGCGGCAGAGTCGATGCTTTAGACCCAGGCTTAGAGTCAGAGTCGGAGCCAAAGCCAAAGCGTTTTCGATTTCCTAATAATAAACGCAAAATAGACGCGCAGCGCAACGTCTTTCCACCAGTATATCCATGTATAGGTGCTCTGAATAAATACACAACTAGGCAGCGATGACTCCAAACCGAAGAAAAACGACAACAACATCAACAACATCACAAAAACATAAGAAACAAAAACACACGATCCACAATAGAGCACTAGAGTCTCAGTCCCAGAGCAAGAGCAGCGACAGCGCAGCAACAGAGTGTTGAGGAAGTCTAGGCTGGCTAGGCTAGCGGAGACGATGCAATAAATCGAAGCTAATACACTTCTTTCTTAATGTAGAGCGATCCACACAATACGAGCTCGATCGCCTGACGATCGTACGAACCTCACTCACTCACTCAGCTGCTGCCTAGACAAGTTTCGTCGATGCTCAAACGGTAAATGAGGGGCAAACAAGATCGACGCAGCAGCAGCAGCGGCAGAATTGGCAGCGCCGACGTCAGCAGAGTTGCATCCTGCACCGATCTGCCGAGCAAAGGCTGTTTTACTCAATGAAAAATAGTGGGACTGCAGCGAGCAGCGTCGTCGGCGTCCAGACAACATTCCAAAAAGCTAAGCTTGCATCCGAAAACTGGGTGGAGATCTTCCGCCCCGGCCATACGTTCATGACAACGACGACTCGAAGAAGCCGAGCTCACTCACTTACTCAAACAAACGATCGTTGCCGTTCGTTTGCCATCCACTTGGAGTCCACAAAAAAAGAAAAAAGTGAGCGTTTTTGAGTCATAGGCAACAGTCGCAGCCAGCAGCTCAAGGCGGCAACATGTTGCTTGACCATCACCAGATAGAGAACACACGTACTTGTACGTAATTAAGAGACCTACGTCATCAAGAGAGACAGAGAAGAGAATGGTACAGAATGGTGATGGAAAGTCTTTCACCAATGGTCTTTCACCCATTGCAATGCGGTGATTAACATACGACGATATACGTTAGCTGATTCTACTAAATGCACACATACAAACATACATACATACTCTATGAATCGTCGTCCATGCCAAAAAGGAGAAGGGTCTTTGTGTCCTACTTCTTCTACTCGGTTGTCGAGTGCCGTGTGGCACGAGGCAATGCCAATGGCCACTGCTGCTGCTGCTGCTGCTGCTGCCACTGCTGCCACTGCTACTGCCACATTGCTATCTTCAGCTTCATCTCAATGTATGTAAAGACCTCCATGTCCATGTCCACTTTATGTCTGCGGTTGGGTTTTATTTTTCTACTGCTCTTGCTGCACGAAATCGATCAAATCAAAAATGACTTTGTGAAGTGACTAACTGCCTGAATGCCAGCTGCTGTAGTTGCCTTTTGGTTGGAGCAGTGCCTTGGCCATCACCACCATCATCATCATCGTCATTATGATCATCATCATCATTGTCGTCGTCGTCGTCCGTGGCTGTCTAACAGTAGCTTAGCTTCAACGATTGCTTTGATTTTTCGGCCTCTCCAAAAACACATTCAGCTGTTTGTTGTTGCATGAGTTTGAGTACAGTTCATGTCCATGGACTTGGCCGTTGCAAATACACAACACTTCAAAATGAAAGCACATTCCCTTGTAGAAATTTTACCGTTACGCGGCAAGGTAGCTGCCAGCAGGTAAGAGTCAGAGTCAGAGTCAGCGTCAGAGCTAGAGCAACAGGTACCATCCAGGCTATGCCACAGGTCGTTTGTCCATTTTGACTGACTAACTGACTGACTGACTGACTAGCGTCGTCCTCCTCATCATCATCATCTAACATCCAACATCATCCAACACTTGGCAGCTTTATGGCTTAGATATTTGCAAATCTCGCGTTTCGTTTCGTTCCGCTTCAGTCTTATTATTGTAGCTGTTTGCTGTTTGGTTGTTATTGTTGCTGATGATCTACCATCATCTTTTTTCTTCTTCTTCTTCTCGAGTGAAGAGTCCAAGTGGAGCTCGTGAGGCCGCCTGCCTCTGCCTCTGCCGCTGCCGCATGCCATGGCTGTTATTTATTTGAGTCAATGAGTTCACAACTATTTTTCTATTTTTCCTTAATGGCTTTTTTTCCCCCTCCCTCCCCTTTACACAACACTGTTTTCCTCGTCATGTTGTTGCTGTTGTTGTTGTTGTTAGTGATGTGGAGGTTGCAAGGAAGCGCCTTGTTGTCTTGCCTTGATTGATGGTTTGATAATGCCCAAGTGCCGAGAGATTTAGATACATAGAGTTAAGTCGTTTGGAAAGGATTTGTTAATGAGTTCAAGATGATCGTCAGTTTAATTAGTAGTTATATCTGGGTTATTTTATAGAAACTAAGTCAACTCTGATAAATATGATCAGAGACCTTTTGGCAAATCTCTAATATTATAAAATTATTTATAGTTACAACATCTAATTCGACATATTTCTTTCAATAAATTGTGTGATTTTCTATTTTTCGAGCCAATTATTACATCAAATGAGTGCAACTAAGGTGATTTCATTTGATCTCACACAACATTCTAACTAACTTAAAATCGATTTTTAAAAACCTTGTCAATGCAAATCATAATTATATGCAATAGTTAGTTACGCTCGAAAAAGTTTCCTGTTTGGCCATAGATAGAGTTAGTTTCAAATGGAATTAACACCGATAGTTTTATACCCTAAAGTATGTTTAATTGCAGTTGATAGAATATAAGTAAAGTCTGGCCTTTGATTTGAATTATTTTTAGAAGTTTATAATTTACACAATTTTTTGTAGAAAGATAATTTTGAAACATTTATATTTTTCCCCTAACATTTCTACTGATGTATGCATATGAAGTCATGAGATCTACTAGGATTTATTAGGATTTATCTAGGATGAATTGAATTTAAAATGTTTATAAAATACAAAGAAAGTTCTCTTTAACTTTATTTTGTGATAGTTAACGTAAATACTATGTATTTATTTTAATTTATATACTATACTAGTACGCATTGCTAATCGAAATTGAATATGATAGAACCCTAATATTCCCTGATTAATTAAATATATTTTTTACCTTTCAGAAGTCTTAAAAATATAATGTGATAATATAAAAAAGGTTTGTTTTGTCTCAAGGATCTCTCCACAAATACGTCGACTAATTTAAAGGAAGCACAAAAAGGTAGAAATATCTATTTAAGAACTATCAAGTTTTCCTTTAGATGACTTTGACAGGAATTTCAGAATATTAAACATGTATGTAAATTTTATAAGATTTTGGAAATAAACAGGATGCCAAGTGATTAAGTCAGATAGAAACAAAAAGTTTCATTTATCAAAATTTGTAAATTATTTATCTGAACTTTTGTTGTTTGTAATAAATAAATATTTACCCAGGATTTCTTCACATTCAAACTATATAGAAATATATATGAGTCGAAGTAACGAATCTCTATTCTTTTAAGGACTTTTTTGTTGTTGTCATTAATGTGAAAATAACGAAGTTGTAAACTTCTGATCTTCTAGGACATTTGTAACTAACTAATTCTAATAAGGAAGCTCCAATCAATTGGTTAACAGACTCAGCGTGTCATTCTAAGCCTAGTTTACATTTCGCAATGCTGATCACAATGAATAGACTCCTTGGAGTAAGGGTACAACACGAACTTACGCCTGCAATCGGTACATTCTCCAGATATGTAGCTATATGCGAGTTGGTATATCATAATTAGCTGTTGTACAATAACAAAATGGTTTTGTACCTCATCTCAATGAAATTTGCATAAACGAGGGCACGATGCATAATGAAAATGTTTATACAATTAGACACTAACAAATACGAAATGACAATGGCAAACAACTAAATAAACTTTGCTTAGTTTCTATACCATCCAACCAACTAACAATTTGATAAATTTATGCATGAATTTAAAATGAAATCGAGAAATGAAGCCAGTCAACCGGCAACATCTACAAGCGGCAACAACATCGAGCGACAACCAGCAACATTTAGGAGTCTTAACACCTCTTATTAGCCCTCCTTCCCTCATCTCACTCTCTGTCTGTCTCTCTCTCTCTCCTCGAGTTCCCTTCAACGGCAGCTGCTGCACATAATTGGCTTAAAAAATAAAACATGAAATGCTCGTAAACATTTATTTTTTATTATTATTTTTTTTTTTTGTGTTGCTGTCGTTCTTGTTGGTGTTTCGTGTATACGCAGAAGACCCGCCCGCCAGTTGAAGTTGTGGCTGATGTTTATGAGGTTGTTTTGTTGTTGTTGCTGCTTTTTTTTGTTTAAACGTTTTTCGAATCGCGCAGCGAATGAAAACGAAAGAAAAAATGAAATACATCGAAAGTGAATATATATATATAGTCAAGCGATGCCAACGATGTTGTCGACGTATCAGAGAGCGCGACGCTTCGCAACGCATAGCGAGTTTTGCCTTGTTTGCATGGCCGATCGCCATCGCTATCGCCATCGAAATCGTCGGAGTCGCAATCGGAATCGGACTGTGACGTGTTAATGACCATCTCGTCTTCTATATACATATGTACATATATATGTATATAAATACATACAAGTACATAGTCTAGCCTGGGTCTAGTCTGATGCCAACACTTTTAAACGCCTCTGCACCTCTTGCTGGAGTTGCTCTTGATCCCCTACACTATAATCATTCCGATGCCAACTGAATGTCTAGTTTTTTATTTGTTGAAGCTGTAAATATATTAAACTGTTGGATTTACTATAAGTTACTACAAATAGGTAACATTTTAATGTGTTTTTTCTATTCTTTGGCCAAGTGAATACGAATCATTGAACAATAACAAGAATGACAGCTGAAAAGATATATAGAAATGTGTAAACTCTCTAAAAAACAGGCAGGTATTCTTGAAGGACATGCTTAAGAGTGTCCTGAATCGTGTTTAGGTCCAGATTCATTGCAGAGTATTCTTAAATGGGTTTATTTGTTATTCAAAAAAAGTGTACAAAAGTCTTACATTTACTTTCTAGTGTCTTATAAACTAGAAGACTCTTCCCAGAACGTCTAAAATTTAAGATGAATGATTTCTTCCACCCCACGACTTCTCTTTTTTATTAAATGATCAAAAATGAGCAGATTCTCAGATCTTCCATGACTCCTATTGATGAGTTTCTAATAGTCCTTTCTTTCAGTTTAGGCCATAAGGCCTTTAGTTCAAAGTGTATTACAAAAACTGTCTGTATTTCTGTGAGGGCATTCAATAGTCATCATTAGAGTCAACATTCTTCGGCTCCCTTGGTTCTAAGTGAGTTTTGTTTGTTATGTACATAGTTGAGTTATCTGTATTTGTATCTGTATCTCGAGCTCTCGCTTATGTATAGCACAAAGCATTCTACAATTGGCTCATTTAACAGTCGTTTGCTGCGTAGCCCCACAGTTGGAGTTAGAGACGGCCACACACACTCACATTCTCACTCACACATACAATTGTTTTAGATACTATTGTTGTTGTTGTTGTTTTTGTCGTCATGTTGTCGTCGTTGTTCGTTTCTAATTATACGATAGGTGCGCTATGAGCCATGAAACGTGCGGGGTCTGACCTTCTCGTCATCGTTTAGGAGCTGCCCCCAAACTGAACTGTATCTAGATACACCTAGCTGTGTTTTTTTTTTTTTTTTTTTAGTTCGTTTATTAATTTATTAATTTACTACAGGAAAACAAAAATACAAGTATACATAGCGTTTCACAATATAGACTGCGTTTGATAGAGAAGGGAGATGGCGAGTGATCCGGGACAGCACATGCGGTACCGCCTATTTGGCATTGCTTCGCATGCGGCCTTGCCAGATCCTAGCCTCTCTGTCTCTCTAGCCTTCTGAGCTCCTTCATTATGGTAGCGGCGAACTTACTAGCCGCCTCCCAGTTCTTTACATCAGCCAACATGAGCCAAACCAAGTTGTCCGCCGTGACTCTTTGTCCAACCTCGTCGCACAGGCTCTGTCTCGGTTCGTCGAAGCGCGGGCAAAGAAATGCAACATGGTGCGCGTCTTCGACTATTCCACTACCACACCATGTACATTCGTCAGCTGTCTCGTGCCTAAACCGCTGCAGGTAGCTTCTAAAACAGCCATGGCCACTCAAGAGCTGAGTTAGGTAAAAATTTACCTCGCCATGCGATCTGTTCAACCAGGGGTCGAGCTTCGGAATTAGCCGGTGCGTCCATCTTCCCTTAGGCGATAGGTCCCAGCGCCTCTGCCACCGGCATATGCTTTGTAGCCGCTGGAGCTGCCGGTTGCCCGTCTCTGAAGAAGAGCCGCTGGATGCGTCCGTTCTCTTGCCGTAGTACATGGCCTTGGACTCTCTGACTAGTTCGTCAATTGGCACCATGCTTGCTAGAACCAGTGCCGCCTCGTCCGACACCGTCCTAAAGGCGCTGCACACCCTAATTGCGCTCAGCCTGTAAGTCGCCTCTAGATCGCGGCGGTAGCTTTTTTTGTCCATTGCATCGGCCCAGATAGGAGCGGCGTAAAGGGCTATCGACCTTGTGACACTCGTCAGCAGTCTTCTACGTCCCTCCTTGGGGCCTCGCGTGTTCATCATAATCCTTGAAAGTGACCTTACAGAGACAAGGGCCCTTTGATTCGCGTATTCAAGGTGTTCGCGAAAGCACAGACGGGTATCCAGCATAACTCCCAGGTACTTGATGGCCCTTTGCGACAGAATCCGGGTGGTGCCGACCCATATCTCGGCCCGTTCAACTAGCTTCCTGCTGCTGATTAGGACCGCCTCGGACTTGTGGGCCGCCAGGCTTAGTCCAGCAGAGCTTAGCCATCGGTCGACACTGGCGACTGCATCTGTGCACCACGCCTCTGCATCCTTCAACTCCTTCGCTACCACCGCCACTGCTACGTCGTCAGCAAACCCGACGATTTGTGTGTGCGACGGCAGCTGCAGCTTCAGGATACCGTCGTACATGACGTTCCACAGGAGCGGGCCCAGGACGGAGCCTTGCGGGACTCCTGATGAAACATCCTGCTCCTTCGTGCCTTCAGAAGTAACGTAATGTAGGGTACGTCCTTCAAAGTAGCTCCTTACTAGTTGCACCAAGCCTCTTGATACGCCAAACGACTCCAGACCTTCCAGGATTTTGCCCCATCTCGCCGTGTTGAAGGCATTGCGCACATCCAATGTAACCACTAGGCAGTATTTCTTGGATCCGCCCCTCCATCTGGTTCCAGAAATGGCATCCGCCGCAATATTAACCACCCTGTTTATGGCGTCAGTAGTGGACCGTGCTTTCCTGAAGCCGAACTGCATTTCGGATAAGTCGCCATGTAGTTCGATTTCTTGCTGTATCCGAGCCCCTATGATAGATTCAAGGACCTTTCCTGCGGTATCTATCAGGCAGATAGGCCGGTATGAGGATGCCTCGCCCGGTGGTTTGCCCGGCTTAGGGAGAAGCAATAGGTTCTGGCGTTTCCAAATGCTCGGAAATTTTCGTTCTCGCAGGCACTGATTGTACATCTCCGTAAAGACTTCAGGGACAAGTGAGACAGCCAAACCAAGGGCTCTGTTCGGGATAGCGTCTGGGCCAGGGGCCTTGTTCGGCTCTCATCCTGCGGACTATGGAAATTACTTCCTCGCATGAGCACTCTTTTAATCTATCCTCGCAGTGACGAAGTGGGTGGTCACGCAAAGCGTCCTCGCAGTTGGGAAAAAGAGTCGTCACGATCCGATCTAGGAACAGTGGGTCGCAGGGGGTATCGAGTGGGTCCGAACGCAGTCTTTTGACTATCGTTTGGTACGCCTTGCCCCAAGGGTCCTGCTCGGCCGTATCACATAGCGATAGGAAGGCTTCTCTCTTACTTGAGCTGATTTCTTTCTTCAGAAGTCTCCTCCGAAGTTGGTACTGGCTTTTTAGAGGCTCGAACTGAGCGGTTCCTCTGGACCTTTGGTAAAGCCTTCTCGCTCTAAGGCAGTTCCGCCTGGCCTCATCAATTTTTTCGTTCCACCAGCACACTGGCTTGTGGTGTCTGCCGTACGACGTACGCTGCGCCATGCTACCTTCGCAGGCTGCTCTTAATGTAGACATGACATGAATTGCGGAGTCTTCAGCGGTCGAGCGTACTTGCAGCCCCGCCAGCTTCGCACGAAAAGTTGGTACATTCAAAGTGTCAGAGCGGAAGGATTTTCGCTGTGGGAAAACTCGTTGCAACGCTCTAGGACGACCTGCCAGGGTAAGCAGTATGGCCTCGTGATCGCTCGCCGTGTAGAAATCACCGATGCCCCATGATGACGACCTGGCGATAGTCTCGCTTGCGAATGTCAGGTCTATTATGGAACCAGTTCCCGCTCTGCTGAAGGTATTCCTGCCCCCTGTATTCAGCGTCTCAAGGTTGAGCGATGCTAAAGCCTCTAACAGGATACGTCCCCTTGCATCAGTTCTTGGACAGCCCCAGTCAATAGCCCAGGCATTGAAATCGCCCGCAATAACGACTCGTGGCCGGCCTCTGGCGTCCTCTACGAGGTCATCCAAGACCTCTCCAAAGCGAGCAATTGGTAAACTGGGTGGCAAGTAGCAGCTATACAATACCAGATCATTCACCTTGGCTCTGCTGAAATGTTGGAAGGACCTTGTGTCTTGCATCGGGCCTGATCTCCCACAAGCCCATATTGCGGATCTCCTGTCGGCATCAGTCACCCACTTGGATGACTCTCCAGTAGAGTAGGGCTCGCTTAGAAGAGCTACATCGATTGACTGCTCTCTGATCGTCTGTTGCAGTAGGTCCTGCGCCGCGATGCAGTGGTTTAGGTTCAGCTGCAGGATCTTCAGTGCTGACGACGTCATTTGCGCGGCTTTGGGGTCCTCGAGTCGCCCCTTGCTGTGCATAGGCGGCTGCCTGCTAGGTGGTTTCTTGGACTCAGGCCTTGACCAGCACATAGGAAGCAATTGGCATCCTTTGCAGGACAATTGGCTGCTATATGGCCTGCTTCCCCCCATTTGAAGCAGCAGCGTGACCTGTCCTCCATGCTAGAGCATCGTGCGGCTACATGGCCAACGGTCTAATGGGGCAATTTCCCCACCCTATCATCACAGAACCCAGATCTGTGAGCTTCTGGATTACCGCCTCTGGGGCCCTCACTATTGCCGTCTGGTAGTTCCGCAGGCCCGGCCGTAGGCTCTTTACGGTGAGCGCGTTTTCTTCGACTTTAGCCTGTGAGGCCAGTGCTGTCAATAACTCCTCCCGAGTCGCCGCTGCATCTAGGTTGTAGATCGCTATGGCTCTTTGCTGTTGGAGAGGCCTTACTCCTACCTTATCGCCTAGTACCAGGGTGATATTTTCTCCGAGTGCCTTGATGTCAGTTGCTGGGTCTTTCCGGAGCTCCAGAATCAGCGCGTCGTTTGCAGTACGTCGAACTCTGGAGACGTGCTCGCGGACATGTTGCAGTTTGCCATCCGTGCGCCTGGTCACCATCTTGAGTACTTGGCTATAACTAAGCCCGTCGCTGGCCTCGATTAGAATTGCATCTGGTCTATGCTTGATTTTAGGTTTGGCCTGCATCGAGGAGGCTCCACGTCGAGGCTTTGCGGGGCCGACTGTTGTCCAACCTTGGTTGTCCTCGGTTGTTCCATGATCCACTGTTGTATGGCGCGGTTTGTCACCTTGGGGTGCAGACTACACCTAGCTGTGTGTTTGTGTGTGTGTGTTTTGTATGTATGTGTGTGGCCAACTGCAGTCCAGAGTCAGACCCCAACAAACCCATTTCCAAACCCAAGCATTGTATTTGGCTTTGGGCATGGCGTCTTGAAATAGATTTAGTTTTCTTACTTAAGAGTGGATTATTAATTTTTTGTTTTTTTTTTTAAGTTTTTTCAGCTGTGCAAAAAGGCTTCTGTAGCGGCAGCTGTTATTAGCTTTAGTACTTACTTCATACATATTTAATTATTGCAATTTAGGCACTCAAACTAAACATAGTCTATCATATTCCATTCAACTAAATGGAAAAAACAGGCCATATTCTGAGGCGGAGCCCGAACACTTGGGTCACATTTCGGCTGGCCCCCTCCGGGCTAGCAATGACTAAGCCATCTCTATTTATAATAACTTGGCTAATTGATTAACTATTAAACTTGATTAGATGTTTTCAGCACAAACGTTAAATGCAACTAATTGAATGTAAAATGTGGCTATATACATCATGTTTATGTTGAAAGTGAAACTTTTTAGCTGATGAAGCTGATCATTTACGATTATCAACCGAATTTAGTTTTTTTTATAAAAAGTATCTGTGGCCTTTAAAAGAAGATATTTTTGAAAGGAACAAGAAAAGGAAAAAGAAATTGTCATATAATTTGATTTTGCACTATCTTAAAGAAAAGCAATTGCTATCCTTTAGATCAACTAATGGGCGTTGCATCCTTTTACTAAGTGATATTAAAAACCAGAAAGTCGAATGACTTATCTCTCAGTTCGTGACGAAGGCTGTATACCCTTTTGTATTCTCATCAACAAGTGTCAAAGTGAAAATCCAATACTCTATTTTGAAACTGGTTTTGTCAAATACACAAGCATATATATACAGATATATGTTATATATTCTTTTGTCCCAATTATTGACACCTTTTTTGGTGTCAAGGGATTCCGTCTGCTGACTTATCCGAAGACAATGCTAGGACAATATGTACTTTTAAACGACACATAAAACAGGGGATAGTTAATTTTAAGTTTGTTTATAGTGGAAATACTAGAGAATTACATTTTTCAGACCATTTACAACTCGAGGTAGTAAAACTAGAAAAACAAAAATCAATCAACAATTTAATATGGCAGTCAACCTAATCAAATTGAGTTGACTTTTATTCTTCAATCAGATCGATTAATTGTATCAAACCATTGGCCATTCCATTCTACCTGGCCAAGGAGGCTGCAACACCTTTCGGACAGAGAGACTGAAAGACACAGGTGCCTATCATCAATGCTCAATGCATTGGGCAATTAGACAATTATGTCTTGATGGCGCATTTTAGCGAATCGTTATAAATCAATTTGAATGTTTTCTTTATGTTCATATTTTGTCTTTTTTCTCTGTAAATATCATAAAACGTAAGAATATAATCTGAAGGAAACAAACTTGGTTTGAATATCTTTGTTTATGGACTTCCCAACTTATTTTATTGTTATTACTAAACTATTATGTTTTGTTGTTTTATTTAGATTCTTTATAGTTTTTTTTTAATACTGTTGGTTTTTATCTGTCCTCAAATTCGCATATTATCATCAAATGATTTTCATTTCAATCACCAAGAGGCAAGTTCAGTAGTTTCTAGAGAAATAAAAAATGTTGAGTATAATAAGGTCCACCCTACATATATGTACTTACATATAAACGAGTCCTTAATGTTGGATAATATATTTTATATAGGCTGAAGATCATCTTTGATCATCTTTGTTTACTTCAACTGTTGAGCTTCTTGGAAAATTATCATTAAAATTATTAAAAATTAAACTAAATTTTTATACTTAAATAAAATTGACAACAAAGCTTCGCCTTCAAGTTTGTTTGTCATCTTCCTGGCCAAGTTTATACAAAGCATCAATTGATGAATGTTTGGCTCGATCGTCTTATGATTTATTTGTTGTTTTCAATAACCCAAAACAAGTAATCTGATATATTTATCTAACATCTTCGGCATTAAGCCTCGCATAGAGTCACAACATTTCCGCATTTGAGCGCACACACACACACACACACACACATACACACAGACACTTATTCCATCTAATAATTATTTTTTGACGCCTACACACAAACTGAGACTTGAGGCTTCAAAGTAAGTACTTCAGAAAAGTCAATGTGGTTGGGGTTAGGGTTGGGGTTGGGGATGCTCTGCTCAAATGTCAGGCTTATTAATACTCTTTACTTTTCTCTCAGCTCTCATCCTCTACCCTCCCTCCCGCACACTAGTTGAAAATGTGCTTATCAACATCGCTCTCTGTTCGGATGTGGAGGATTTGTGCCATGTGCATCTTTATGTGGGAGCCAAAGACCCAATGACACGTCATTTCTGGCATAGACATCTTCGTCAAAATGTGTTAAATAAGTTGACTCAGTTCAACTGAGAAACTGAAACTGAAAACTGAAACAGCAAAACAGGTCTTCCAGTTCAACGGAACACAACAAAGTGTCAATAAAATGTCATGGAAAGCCACTTAGAGAGGCTGAATCGAAAGCCTTAGATGTGCCTACCTACACACACACACACATACATATATACATATATAGTTGAGAGCTGAAGCCTCACCCAAAAGTGCACTTTTTTCCCCCCTCTTTTTTTTTTTTTGGCCATATTGTGTTTTTTTGCCGTAAAATATTTGTCGATTCTTGTTCGTTTTGGTTCTTTCTGCTCAAGAGGCTCAATTATAAGTTTGATTTAAATCAGTCTACTGACCCAAAAGTTCAGCTACGGAAATTGCAAATTTAATAATTGAGTAGCCGTTGCTCGGAAACTCTAAGAGAGACCAATATCGAAGCCAAAAACAGATAAAAAAAAAACAAAAAATATGAAAACCAGGGGGCTTATTAATGCGATAACCTTGGCTGATTTAATTTCTTGTTGTGCCGAGCTGTGATTATCCGCAGACAAAACAGAAACACCAGTCTAAAAGAAAATCAAAACTTGCACAATTTCGACACTAAACGATGCCATGTCCAAGTTGGAGTCTAAT
>NW_027173328.1:0-899 GCF_018151085.1 Drosophila tropicalis
CTGCTTTTTGTATATAACTTTCTTATCCTATTTATGATAAGAATTAAAAAAAAAAAAAAACAAAAACACATACACACAGACACTTATTCCATCTAATAATTTTTTTTTGACGCCTACACACAAACTGAGACTTGAGGCTTCAAAGTAAGTACTTCAGAAAAGTCAATGTGGTTGGGGTTAGGGTTGGGGTTGGGGATGCTCTGCTCAAATGTCAGGCTTATTAATACTCTTTACTTTTCTCTCAGCTCTCATCCTCTACCCTCCCTCCCGCACACTAGTTGAAAATGTGCTTATCAACATCGCTCTCTATTCGGATGTGGAGGATTTGTGCCATGTGCATCTTTATGTGGGAGCCAAAGACCCAATGACACGTCATTTCTGGCATAGACATTTTCGTCAAAATGTGTTAAATAAGTTGACTCAGTTCAACTGAGAAACTGAAACTGAAACAGCAAAACAGGTCTTCCAGTTCAACGGAACACAACAAAGTGTCAATAAAATGTCATGGAAAGCCACTTGAGAGGCTGAATCGAAAGCTTTAGATGTGCCTACCTATACACACACAACACAAAAACACATACATTATATATACATATATAGCTGGAGCTGAAGCTCACCCAAAAGGCACTTTTTTTCCCCCTCATTTTTTTTTTTTTGGCGATATTTGTGTTACACTTATTGCCGTCAAAAATATTTGTCGATTCTTGTTCGTTTTGGTTCTTTTCTAAGAGGCTCAATTATATGTTTGATTTAAATCAGTCTACTGACCCAAAAGTTCAGCTACGGAAATTGCAAATTTAATAATTGAGTAGCCGTTGCTCGGAAACTCTAAGAGAGACCAAAGACAAACCAAAAATATCAGATAAAAAAAAAACAAAAAATATGAAAACCAGGGGGCT
>NW_027173329.1:0-142240 GCF_018151085.1 Drosophila tropicalis
ATGTCCTAGCTTTTAAGACTGGAACGACAACCCGGCGACAGTTGTCGCTCCAGTCGCCAAGACAAATGTCGAAATGTCTTGCCGAACGCCGGGACAAACAAGCATTGTGTCGCCGCTTTGTCGCTTTCGTCCCTCTAGTCGCGGTGACAAGAGGGACAATTGTCGCCCAATCGTCCCGTGCACAAGACCATTGAGCGACATTTGTCCCTCCAGTCGCCGCCGACCAGAGCGACTAGTAGACAGCCCGGCGACCAGAGGGACAAATGTCGCTCAATGGTCTTGTGCACGGGACGATTGAGCGACAATTGTCCCTCTAGTCGCCGGTACTTTGAAATTTTTCGCTCTGGTCGCCGGCGACTGGAGAGACAATGTCGCTAGGTTGTCTTAGGGACCACAGGGACAAAATAGATAGATTGTCGTAGGGACGATAGGGACAATATCGATAGTTCGTCCTAGGGACTAGAAGGACAATTTCCATAGTTTGTCCTAGGGACTAGAGGGACATAAATTACATTAAAAAAAAAAAAATTCAATTAATATTTTTTAATTTATTTTTTATTTAGATAATTTGCCAGTTGCTGCTTCAATTTTCTGCTTTTTGGGTTGTTGTCCTTATTTTTCACTCAGGCCATCGAATTCTAAAGCCGACTCTGGCTGCCCCGAGGAAGTGTTTTAAACTGCTTCTGGAATAGAAAAGTGCAGATATTATTAGAAATGAAATGAATTATAATATGAAAGCTAACGCTTTAGCTCTCAACAATTAATCTACTTACCGAGTAAAACCTTTAGATAGGTTCTAAGGCTCAACTTTTGGTTTTTCGTATCCGGGTTGTGGCTCTTCAGAAGAGAGGGTTATTCGTTATCCACAATCGTTTCCACTATATCCCCGACGGAACTACCTTTCAGTATTGCTTCATCGGGGGGAAAAAACTCCACCTATGTCAGTTGTTAATGGTTTTTTATTTTAAGAAAAAAAAAAATTAAATTATTACAAAAAAAAAAAAAGTATTCTTTTGGCACGGCCCGGGGTCGAACTCGCATTTAATTTTGTTGGCAAAATACTTTGTTTTCCTTTCACTCTATGTTCTCATATGTTTTACTCATTTTCTCGAGTGAGAGTTATTTACTTGCATTCAATTGCACTTTGCCAACAAAATTAATATTCACTATTTGGTATTTTAAACATCATATTAAATAGCACTTACCTTTAATTGTATCTAAAATTAATCAAAAAACACTAATTTAATATATTATCACTGCGTGCTTCGAAAAACGCAAAGTATAAAACGACTCGAACAGAAATATAAAACAACAACACAGCCTCGAATGAGAAATATTTCTTTTCGGCAGCCGATTGAGTTTCGAAAAACGAAATTATTCCGTTCGGGTGCCCTTTGCTAGCCTCAGTATAAAAACGCCGGCAGAATTTTTTCTGCCGACGTCGGTGGCTCGGACAATGCGTCGACATTGTCGGCGGCGACAATCTGGTACTGAAGGGAACTCACAGCATCCAACGAAAAAAGGTCGAATGAATGAAGTATAAAACCGAATGAAAAATTTGGCTAACACAATTCGAATTCGAATTCATTCGAGTTATAGCTTACAAATTTTGTACAGTCATTCCGTTTGTGTCGTTGAAAAGATTTTGACCCATTGGCTTGGTGGAATTTGCATCCAAATTTTTTCCTCTGCTTTATAAGACAAGTTGCAAAATATTCTGTATTCCAGCGAGCAGCGCAGCTTCGGAACGAACATTTTCCAACGCTAGAAATTTGATTTCAGAAAAGCGTTGTCTTATTTCTAGTAACTCAGAAAATATAAATAAAATTATATTCTTGCATTCCAATATAAAATAGAAATAAATGTAATAAAATATACGCAAAAAAAATAACAGTTTACATTTCATTGGTTTTTGTCTCTTTCTCTCTTTCTTTTCTATTATACAAATAAATGAAATGAAAAACTACTTGGCAACTCGAATCCATTCGAAACCAACTCACTTTTCTTTACCTGTTCACAATTCATTCAATTCTCTTATGTGTTTTAGCTTTGTGTGTATGAGTCCTGTGCTAGAGCACTCACTCACTCATACTTTTTCGGCCTCGCACTCGAACTCACTCAAACTCATTTTGAGCATTGTCAATTCGAATAAGGTTTTTTGACTACTCATGCAGCTCTCTATTTCCAAAGGTGGGAGTCGAACCTAGGAATTTTGCACCAGTGGCTAAGACTCACACCCAACGCCAAGCAGACCGTTTGCCGCCGCGCCCTCAGAACTCTGCTAGTATCCGAATGTCTGTTACGGCGAATAACAGAGACAGCCAGGAAGTATGCAGAAGAATTTATTAAGGGCAGAGCGTGGGTTACGATCAGCTGATTGAGGCGACCCAGACAGGTGCTGTTAACTCAGCTGATTAGATTTATATCTATGTGTGGCAAACCTGGCAGCAGCTGGTATTTTTTCTGCACGTGCCAAAGGAGGACACAACGCGACTAATGAGCGTGAAAAAGTCCACCTCACCAATACCACTTGAGCTGCAAATGGGCGGGCAAAGAAAAAGGCCGCCCGCTCCCCTCCGGCAGGCCCAGGAACACCGACCCAGCGACCGGAAAAAAGACTGAAGATCGGAATCCCAGCAAGCAGCGACGGAGCGGCAGACCAATGGGTATACGTGAGTAGACACTTGCACTTGACACCGGCGATACCAAAAGTTCCTAAATTTCAGGAGGGAAAACGTTCAAACTTGAAAAACACAGACGAAGGCAAGTAAACGCGTCCGCACATTCCGGAACTTGATGAGCTGGGCAAGCTGCTATATGCACTGGCCAAAACCTTCACCACAAAGGAAGGTGGCAAGCCACCAACTCGGCATGTAACTGCAGGTAACAAGGATGCGATTACGAGAATGTACGAGCTCCAAAGACTGCTCTGTCAAATGCGATTGCAAACTTGCAGGCAAGCCCATAACGTGCGAAAGAGCGACGAAAATGTCCCCCGAGGCCGCCAAAGTGGTGCCTAAAAAGCCGAAACCGACTCGAAATCATCCCAATGTGGACCTGTGCCTACAAAATGGCAATAAAGTCACTCCGAAGAGGCCCCGCGAGGAACAGCCATCAACTAGAAACTCACCAATGAAGAAGAGGCGGGCTCACGATAGACCTTCGTATGCTGATACTGTGAGAGACGCGGTAGCTGACCCGTCGACCATGCCTCAGACGGCTAACAAGGCCTTGAATGGTCAACGCATCCAGCAGAAATGGCAGACTGTAGGTCAGAAAAACAAGAGACCAAGACCAGACGTCATATTTATAAACTGCGAAGATGCAACCAAGCAGCAGCAAGTCACAGAGCTGATCACAACAAATGTTTCTCTGCAGAAGTACAGAGAGAAAGTCCGCAGCATTCGGAATTCTGCCGGCGGTATCACCATCCAAATTGTGAAACAGGATAACGAAAGCACACAGGGGCTAAAGGCGGCTATACAAGATGCACTCGGCGATAGCGCAGTAGTCCGAGTTCCCAAAAAGTCGATCGTTGTAGAAATTAAGGACATTCTGGGGGCTTACACGCGAGACGATGTGCTCAAAGCAGTGTTCGCATCGCAAGACGGAGATATTCCAGCAGATGCGGCGCCAAGACTACGAAAGGCATACGGCAACACGCAGACAGCGACACAACGACTACCAGCCGAGCTGGCCGAAAAGCTACTTAGCGAGGGCACAATTCGAATCGGATGGTCAGTCTGTAGGGTGAGGATCAAGGTAGAACCACTCAGATGCTTTAAATGCTTGGAGTTCGGGCATGTAGCAAAAAACTGTGGCAGCCAATTTAACGCATCTCAACAGTGCTTCAATTGTGGCAGCACAGAGCACCATCGTGCCAGCGAATGTTGCGAAGAACCATTGTGCATCCTCTGTACCCGAGCGGGGGGGGCAAAATGTCTCACATAAAACGCTAAGCAGGATGTGTCCGGCGTTCCTGAAGGCATTAAACAAAATCAGGGATGTTTAGAGCACTGCAGCTCAACCTCAATCATTGCAGGGCCGCCCATGACTTACTGACTCAGTCAGTCAGGGAGTTACGGGTAGCGGCTGCATTGATAAGTGACCGCCTTACCGCCGCATGAGTAGTGGAGGCTGGATTCAGTCGCTGGATGGAGGATCAGCAATTTGGGCATGTGAAAGTTCACCATGTCTATTGGAAAATAATCACGCAGCTGTTGGATTCGTAAGAGCAGAGATATCTGGCGTACGAATATATAGCTGTTACCTGGCCCCCAGCCTAACTGCCGATGATTATTATAGCATTCTAGATGCCCTAATTGACGACGCCAGAGGCCACGAAAAGGTGGTCATAGCAGGCGATTTTAACGCCTGGTCTGTGGATTGGGGATGCGCAAGCACAAACTGGAGGGGAAGGGCCGTTCTTGAGGCGTTAGCATCCCTCGATGTGGTTCTGCTCAACGAGGGATCGCAACACACATTCAACAGGGGTGGTGCTGCGTCGATAATTGACCTGACATTTGCCAGCAGCGGGCTGTTCAACAGTATAAAATGGAGGATCAGCAACCACTACACCGGCAGTGACCATGAAGGCATTTTGTGCGACATAGGAGCCAATAGCAACAGAGCAGCAACTACGCGCAACTCGTGCAAAGGGTACAAAGCGGAGACGCTAAACCCGCAGCTGAATCGCTGGTCATTAACACCACAAATGACCCGGAGACTGCAGCAGAGGCGGTGACAACTTGCCTCACAGAAGCATGCAACAGGAGTATGGCAAGACGAGGCACATATCGGCGACACCACACACCCGTGTACTGGTGGACTAACGATATCGCCGCAGCAAGAAGAGACTGCCACATAGCGCTTCGCCAATATTCTCGATCAGGAGGCAGCGATAATGCGGAAACACTGAGGCAGCAGTATAAGGCTAAGAGAAAAATACTCAAAAAAGCAATCAAAGACAGCAAGCGTACGCTGTTTCTCGAGCTTTGTGACACGGCCGACACAGATCCTTGGGGAAAGGCATATAATACGATTGTAAAAAAGCTTCACGGGCACAAGCAGCAAGCTCCGACAGATTCTGAGAAACTCGGCCGCATCGTATCCAGCCTTTTCCCTGCAGTGCATGACCCAGCAGAAAGGCAAGATCCATCGGCGACACCAGCAGAATATGAGGCAGAGATTACCGTGAGAGAGGTAATTGATGCTGCAAGGAGTATCGCAGACGACAAAGCGCCAGGCCCAGATGGTATACCAAGCCGCGCCACTAAGCTAGCGGTGTCCCTGCAGCCCGAGGCGTTCGCAGAACTCTTTAACCTATGCATGAGGTCAGGCATTTTCCCAAGCAGATGGAAAATTCAGAAACTGGTCCTTATTCCCAAGCCTGATAAGCCACCAGATGATCCCTCAGCATATAGGCCCATTTGCCTGCTCGACACCCTAGGCAAAGTGTTTGAAAGAGTCATCTGCAACAGACTGGAAGTGGCCATAAGAGAGATGGGGGACGCTCGACTGTCGATGCCATAAAAACAGTTGTAGACATAGCGGCAAATGCAATTGAAGGCACGAGATGGAAAGGCGGAGACAAGGAGTATTGCCTGATAGTCACACTTGACGTCAAAAATGCTTTTAATTCTGCCCGCTGGAATAAAATTCTATCTGCATTGGAAGGCTTTGGAGTGCCAATGTACCTAACACGTATCATACGGGGCTATCTCAGCAACCGGACTCTCCTGTACAATACTGATGACTGGCTTAGAACGCATCACATCTCAGCCGGAGTCCCTCAGGGCTCGGTATTAGGGCCGACATTATGGAATGTAATGTATGACGGCATTCTTCGTTTGACGCTACCGGCAGGATGCACGATGGTGGGCTTCGCCGACGACATTGCACTGGTGGTAGTGGCGAAGCATCTGAGCCTGGCAGAAACTAACTGCAATGAGGCAGTGTTGATAGTCAAAAGCTGGCTGGACAGAATGGGATTGGAGCTGGCGGCGCAAAAAACGGAGGCGGTGCTAGTCAGTAGCAGGAAAAAAGTGGAGACAGCATCAATCAAAATTGCGGATGAAACGGTTGCGTCTAAGCGAGCATTGCGCTACCTTGGAGTAATAATTGATACCAGGCTAAGTTTCAGGGAACATTTGGCGATGACTAATACAAAGGCTGCAGGCACTTGCAGGGCACTTTCACGCATCATGCTCAACTCCAGGGGCCCCAAACAATGGAGAAGGCAGCTCCTCATGACGGTTCTTAAATCCGTTATTTTATATGCCGCGCCCATATGGGCCAGAGCAGCAGCAACACCTAGCTACACCAGAGGATTGGCAGCGACATATCGATTGAGTGCCCTACGAGTCTGCTGTGCATTCAGGACGGTATCCACGGAGGCAGCATTGGTAATTGCGGGCATGCCACCAATTGATCTACTAGCCCTAGAGGATCAGGAAGTGTTCTTGGCAGTACGCAGCAACAACGCAACTAGAAGGGTCGCTCGCACAGAAGCAAGGCAGCGCACGATTCACAGATGGCAAAGGAGGTGGGATGATGCATTGAGTGGAAGATGGACTCACTCGCTAATTCCAAATATAAGAGGCTGGATAGAGAGAAAGCATGGCCAAGTGTCGTTCCCGATGACACAATTCTTAAGCGGGCACGGCTGCTTTCGCAGCTATCTGCATCGTTTTAAGATCGACGATAGTGCGCTATGCACTTGGTGCACCGAAGACATTGAGGAGGATGCTAGCCATGCACTATTTACGTGTGGCCGATTTGCGGAGCAGCGGACTCGGCTGGGAACACAGCTGGGTGCAACTATTAACGCGGGCAATCTAATTTCGATTATGCTAGGAAGCGAATCTAACTGGAGAGCATGCAGCGACTATGCGGCGTCTACGGCAGCTGAGCTTCGCAGACTAGAACGCGAGAGGGCTAGGGTAGGGTAAGTAGGGAATTTCTGTGCTTTCGATGCAATGGCCCACTGGCTAGTCCCGAAAGTAATGTTCCCTACACCCAAATGCACAAGCCACCAGCAGTAACAAACTTTCTCTTTCCTATATTCTGTCTATTTTTCTTTTCCCTTTTTTTCTTACATATGTAGCCTATGTTATTACTTGTAATATTTATTGTTAAATTTCTATAACCTATTATACTGCTATACTGTATCCCACCATCTAAATAAATGAATTTTTTATAAAATTTAAAAAAAAAAAACGCGTCCGCACTTTTCTCACTCCCTCACTTCGGATCTGTGCATGTGTGTGTGTGTTTTTTTTTTTTTTTTTTTTTTTTATTTCATTTAAAATTACGGTTTACGGATTACGGTTACTGCGGGACGACTTGTCGGTATTGCTTCGCAGACCGTGAGCTTCTTTAATTCGCCGACCTTTCCCTCTCCAACTGCCTAAGTTTCTTCATCACGTGTGCGGCGAATGCGGCGGCCGCCTGCCACACGTTAGAGTTTGCGACCATCATCCCGGCGAGGTTACACTGCGTCACCGGCTCGCCCATGACCCTCTCCAACCGCTGTCTTTCCTCGTCAAATCTTGGGCAGTGTTGCAGCACATGACTCGCATCTTCTATGATGCCAGCGCCGCACCATGTGCACTCGTCAGAGACATCGTGGTGGAACCTCTTCAGGTAACTCCTGAAGCACCCGTGGCCGCTCATGAGCTGAGTAAGGTAGTAGTCAACCTCACCATGCTTCCTCGACACCCATTGTGTGATGTCCGGGATTAGTGCATGGGTCCACCGTCCCTTGGGCGAGGAGTCCCACCTCTCTTGCCATCTGCGCATGGAGTGCTGCCATGCCATGAGTCGCGCCTGTCCTCTTGGTTGGGTTATGTTGCTGCCACTTGATTGCCTTGATGCTACAAACGTGGCCGACGCAATTGCCGCACATTCATCGATGGGCATCATTCCAGCGATCACCAGGGCTGCGTCATCGGATATGGTGCGGAAAGCGCTACACACCCTAATAGCACTTAGACGATGAGTTGACTCGAGGCTCCTCCTGTAGCTCCTAACCTCCACACCTTTAATCCACGAAGGAACTGCGTACAGGGCAGTGGATTTTACTACGCTCGATAGTAGCAGGCGCCGTCCTTGCTTCGGGCCACGCGTATTCAGCAATATACGGGCTAGGGACCGGGCCGACGCAGCTGCCTTGTTACTGCAGTATTCTAAGTGCTCCTTGAAGGACAATCTAGTGTCAAGCATGACACCTAGGTATTTAATGGCACGCTTGGATACCACGAGGGAGTCACCTACTCTGATTTTTGCGGTTTCGACGCGCTTCCTGCTGCTAATGAGCACCGCCTCGGTCTTTTGCGCTGCCAATTTAAGCCCTGCGGCCGATAGCCAGTGGCCAACTTTGGCTATCGCCACGCTACAACGCTCTTCGGCGACGTGAAGGTCCTTGGCCGAAACCACCAGAGCGACGTCGTCAGCAAACCCGACAATGTGTGTGTGCTGCTCGAACTCAAGGCGCAGGACTCCGTCGTACATGATGTTCCATAACAAGGGGCCCAGGACGGATCCTTGTGGAACACCAGCCGATACCCCTCTTTCTTCCATGCCATCATCCGTTAAGTATCGGATTCTCCTGTCGCGAAAGTAGCTCCGCACGCAGTTCATCAAGTAGCTTGGGATATTGAATGTTCCCAGCGCGTCCAGTATGCGATCCCACCTTGCTGAGTTAAACGCGTTCTTCACGTCGAGCGTCACCACGATACAGTATTCTTTACTGCCGCCTTTCCATCTAGAGCCGTCGATTGCCTCAGCTGCCAAGTGAACCACACGGTTTATTGCGTCGATTGTGGATCTGGCCTTTCTGAATCCGAACTGGTGCTCGGATAAGCCCCCGCCTGCTAATATCGCCGACTCCAGTCTCGAGCAAAGCATCGACTCCAGCACCTTGCCAGCTGTATCCAACAGGCAAATGGGCCTATACGAGGATGCCTCGTCTGGTGGTTTTCCGGGCTTGGGCAACAACACAAGGTTTTGTAACTTCCACCTGGTGGGAAAGACTCCTTCTCTTATGCATTTTGAGTACAGCTCCGTGAATACATGAGGGTGTATCGTTACTGCCAGTTTAAGTGCGATGTTGGGGATAGAGTCGGGACCCGGGGCTTTATTTGGCTTTTGACGCCTCACCGTCTCGATGACCTCAGCAAGCGAGCATTCTTCCACTTGAAGGTGTGTCCCCAAAGGAGACACATGCGATAACTCCGGGGCGTCGGGAAATAGGCTGCTGACGATGGAGCGTACAGTGGTTGTGTCTGATGGGGATGACTGCCTGTTTCCGTGTACTCGTTTGACCACCGTCTGGTAGGCTTTGCCCCAAGGGTCTTGCTCTGCCGAATCACATAGCTCGAGGAAACATTCTCGCTTGCTATCCCTGATCGCCACCTTAAGGGCTTTCCTCCGCCTTCTGTACTCCAGACCGAGAGCCTCGAAGTTGAGCGAATGTCTAGCCCGCTGATATAGCCGTCTCGCTCGAAGACAAGCCCTTCTGGCATCAGCGATTGCCTCGTTCCACCAGCAGACTGGGGTGTGGTGGCGCGAGAATGACCCTCGCTGGGCCATGCTGGCAACACACGCTTCATCGAGTCTCGACATGACCAGGTTTGCAGCCTCTTCTGCGTTTGTGTTGGGGCACTCCGTGAGTCCTTCCAGGCTTTCAGCGAACAAAAGCGGGTTGAAAGCGTCCACCTTGAAGGATTTCCGAAGCGGTAACGTTCGCGCTGTCGGTTGCCTGTTTCTGCCTACGGAGAATGTTACAATTTCATGATCGCTGGCAGAGTATGCCCCGCCTACGCTCCAAACAGCCGAAGCAGCAATACTGTCGCTGGCGTAGGAAAGATCCACCACCGATCCTGTACCGGCCCTTCGAAAAGTGTGTTGTGTGCCGACGTTAAGCAGAGATATGCTTAAGTTGGCAAAACCTTCAAGAAGAATACGGCCACGGGCGTCAGTACGGGTGCTGCCCCACTCTGTGGCCCACGCGTTGAAATCCCCACCGATGATGAGACCTTGGCGTCCTCTTGCGTCGTTTGAGATGCTGTCTAGAATGCTTCCGAAACGCTCCAGTGACAGGCTGGGTGCAAGGTAGCAGCTGTACACCCAGTTTCTGCCGATACGCGCTCTGACAAAGCCGTCCGCAGATAGGACGTCCTGCATGACTAGCACGTTACTACCGCAGCACCAAATTGCTGCTTTGCCGCACGCTGCCTTGGCCCAGCGACCACTTTCTCCTACTCTGTAGGGCTCACTCAGTAGAGCTATATCCGCCGACAACTCACGCACAGTCTGCTGAAGCAGGTCCTGAGCCGCTATGCAGTGATTCAGGTTCAACTGCAAGAACTTCAAATGGGGCTGAGTCATTTGGCGTCTTTCTGCATCCTCTGGGCACCACTGGATGGGCACGCGCGGCTACCCGCTATGTGGTTTAAGGGGCTCAAGCCCATCTCGGCACATAAAAAGCACTTGACGGCGGCCGAGCAGTCTGCAGACTTGTGACCAGGATTGCCACACCTGAAGCAGCAATTTGACCTATCTGTTTCGCTTGGGCAGTTTGCGGCGATGTGGCCAACACATAGGCAACGAAAACAGCGCGCAGGTTGCGCTTCTAGTTCCTTTATTCGGCAGCTATCCCATCCAATTCGAACTCTGCCCACCTCTAGGAGTTTTAATGCCACTGCCTCGGGAGCACAGACCACGGCTGACATCGTATTCCGGAAACTAGACCGGAAGCTTCTTACTCTAAGCGACGTCGCCTCGACTTTGGCTTGGCCAGCCAGCTTAGCCACTAATTCCTGGGGCGTCGCTTGCTCGTCCATGCCGTGAATGGCTACAGCCTTATGGCGGGTTAAAGCTTTCACACCTGCCTCCTCGCCAAGGACTTGACTGATCGCCTCCTTAAGGGACTGGGTTGTGTCCGCTGTGCATTTCCGGAGTTCCAGAAGAAGCCCATCTTTAGCGGTGCGCCGAACTCGCATTACGTGCTCACGGACGTGATCCAGCTGCCCGTCAGTGCGCCTCGTCACGCGCTCTAAAACTTGGCTATAACTCAAGCCTTCGTTCGCCTGAATTAGTAGCGCCTCCGGGCGGGATTTCTGGAGTTTCCCACTGATTTTCGCTTTAGGCTTGCGGGAGGACCTCGAAGGGCCCACCTTTACCCATTCTTGGCTGCTTTGGGCATTTTGCTGTGCCCTAGGCTGCTCCACATCAGTCGGATGTAGCTGCTGGTGCTGCATGGCTTGTTGCTGTGATCCACTTTGACTGGATTGGCTCTGCTGATGGAGCTGTTGCTGCCCCTGCTGATACTGCGCCGTCTGAAGCCGTGTAGACGACTTCTGTGGGTGTTGGCGATTCTTCTGTTGCGTCTTCTGCTGGTGTGGCCTCGCTTGACGACCTGAGTCCTCGAATGGTGACGTTTGACACAGCTTATCCCGCTTAGACGGTGAATGTGTGTGTGTGTGTGTGTGTGTGTGTGTAGGGAAGTAATTAGAAGAATCAACACTTTGGGTTAGCCGCAGTGAACTGAGATTCCATCGAATACAAAACCAGAGGAGCGAAATTGAAAAAAGCACCACATAAACGGAAAAAAAACACACCCTCCCATGACGGGCTTTCACTTGGTACACATGCACGTCACCATACATGACGGCTTTTCACTTGTTCGTGGACAACATTTGCACAGTCACACACACACATACTTGACTCACAGGACTCGATGATGTGTAAAACGGAAGGTAGACAAGTTACGGCAAATTATGGCAAAGTTTCCCTACTCCCATGGGGAACTGTAAAAGAAAAGCAGAAATATGCTTGCAATATGGGTACAAAGAAAAAAAAAAAACCTAAGTGCAAATGAGTGCATGAAAAATGCAAGAGAATCCAAAGTAAGATGTAAAAAGGAAGAGAGACACAAACACAGAGAGATAGAGAGAGACAGAAAGCGAGATAGAGAAAAATGTCATTTTGAGAGAAAGTTGCATATCTCCAAGGACCTGTGTGTGGCTTGGTGTGGGCAGGGATCATGGCTAGCAATATTTTTTATGGCTAACTTGTGGTAAACTTTTGACATGAAGCGACAACAACAAAAGAAAAACGTCAACGAAGAGACAGAGAGCGAAAGAGACAGAAAGTAGTTTTCTAATTTGTCCACAGGGAAATTCAGATGATTGAGATTAAAGTTGGCAAAGTAAAAATCTATTCATAATATTTCAAATTCATTTCACTTGACATTAAGATTCAAGGTGGAACTTGCGTACTTAACGCATGCCACAATTATGTCGAACCCCGACCCTCTACACACACACACACACACACCAAACTCTATGGCTGTTGTGGCAGCAAATGGCCAGAGGAAAACGCTTTACGCATATATTAATAAATCGCCAATGGATGGCTTGAGTATCTATCTAGAGCAGCCGAACTGAATTCCCAGACACGCGCATGCCAGAACGTATGTGGGGCGTATGAGTAATATTTTGCTGTAGCACAGGATGCGTGACAATGGAATCGAATTTATTCATTAAAATGTGACAGTTGTCGTTTGCCAGGTCCATGTGTTGCCTCCTCCTTAAGCAAAAGACTTAAAAATACAAGTGAATGAAAAAGAAAAAGCTGAACAGAAGCTGAAGCAACCAAAAAGAGAAAAAAGTTTTATTTGTTTCTACATATTTATCATTAGCCAGCCAAGCCTTAGTCCTTTTGTATATATATGTACATATTTATGGGCATAAACATTTTGCCCATCCTCTACTGTCTCTCTCTCTCTCTCTCCCTCTCTTTCACACACACACTGCGGGCACGTTTTCTTTTATGTGTTGCATGTTTGCCTGTGTGTGTGTGTGTGGTTGTATGTTGATGTTTCTTTGGATTTTCCTTTCCCTTTGCCTTGTTGCCGTTGTTGGTTGTTTTTGTGTTGTTGTCGTCTCCTTTATGACTTTGTTTTCTGTCTCTTAATTAACAAGCAAGCTTCTGCCCTCTACACCACCTGCATCTCCGTATCCTGCAGTGTCTCTTCACTCATATGTTTGATTATCCTGCTCATGTTTTTGCCTTAAGCATGTTTGAGCTCAACTCCTTTTACAAAAGTTTTGCCTCTCAACAGGAGCAAAGTCTGCTACAAACGGAATATGATGGAATTTAAAATTTGCTAAAATTTTATGAAATTATCTTATACAGCCAAAACGAAAACCAAGTTAACTGAGACTCAAACTCTCAATTAGGGTATGTCATTTAATGTTTGCTCAAAGACGACTGCCAGTCAATATTCATCGGCCAACAACCATTTAGCTGGATCTTTCTGCCTATACAGTCAGCCGGCAGCTGTCAGCATTGGCTAATGGAATTTTTGTGTAATTTTACTTTGACCCAGACTCAGGCTTACGTTTAGGTGCAGGTTTTGATTCGAGCTGGCTGGGTCCAAGCCGATACACCTTAATTACAGGCAATGAGCTCAAAGGCATAAATGATGGCCATGGCCTGGTAGCCGAAGCCGTTATGACTTTGAGCTGACAAAATTGCCAATGCCCATGCTGCTGCATACCATGGGAGAAAAATCAAAAAAAATTTGTGTAAGCTGATTTACGCCAAGTGGGTCGAGAGGAAGGCAGAGAGGGAAACATTTTGTCGGGCAAAGCGGATCAAATAATGTCTGAGTAAAAGTTTTGTCTCGTGCAGGAAAATAAATAAAGCAAAATATGCAAAACAGACCTAGACCGATTGCGTTTCGTCGTCTAAGCTGCAATCAATATTCAAATCCACTGTAAGATCCCAATTATTTACAAGTTGTTAAATGCTCATGTACATACCGAAACCGGTGTTGTAGTATCGATTGTTAGTAATAAGTATCGATTGTTAGTACTAAGTATCGATTGTTAGTATTTTAAGTATCGATGGTATATATTGGTACGCGACCTAAGGTCACACTAGAGTGTGGCGTCTTTCGTTCTTCTTCCGGCAACCACCAAACGAGACAGACATACAGCTGCTCATCAGGAAAAGAAATCCGTTGCCATCGATACTTATATATTTATATTTCAGAAAGTAAATACGCCATTAAAACTCAGAAGTGGGATGACCACCCGAAAGGAGACATATTTAGGGACGCGGCACGCCACGCGTTCCACATCGAGGACGGCTGTCTTCACGCCCACCGCTACAGGTGCACCCACTGCCGTGACGACTGCTGCAGTACCGACGGCCACTGGAGCCGCCGCTGCTGCGCCTGCTGCTACACTACCGAGAGCCGCCGCGCCAACTATGGACAGACGCGCCTCGGCCAGGCACGCCGCTGCTGGGCCAACTGCCGACACATCCGCCCCTGCCGGGCCAACCGCTGACACGCCCGCCCCCGCCGCTGCCGCAACTGCCCCTGCTGGGCCAACTGCCGCCACACTCGCTCCTGCTGGACCCGTTGCTGCCGCGTCCGCCCCTGCTGGGCCAACGGCTGCCATACTCGCCCATGTTGGGCCAACGGCTGACACATCCGCCCCTGCCGGGCCAACCGCTGACATGCCCGCCCCCGCCGGGCCAACTGCGGCCATACGAGCCCCTGCTGGACTAACTGATGCCCCTGCTGGGCCAACTGCTGACACATCCGCCCCTGCCGGGCCAACCGCTGACATGCTCGCCCCCGCCGGGCCAACTGCGGCCATACGAGCCCCTGCTGGACTAACTGATGCCCCTGCTGGGTCAACCGCTGCCGCCACTGTACCCGCTGCCGCCACTGTACCTGCTGCCGCCACTGCACCCGCTGCCGCCATTGTGCCCGCCGCCGCCACTGTGCCCGCTGCCGCCATTACATCCGCTACCACCCTAATTGCTGCTGCTGCCGCCGCCACTGTGCCCGCCGCCGCCACTGTGCCCGCCGCCGCCACTGTGCCCGCCGCCGCCATTGTGCCCGCCGCCGCCACTGTGCCCGCCGCCGCCATTGTGCCCGCCGCCGCCAATGCACCCGCTGCCGCCACTGGTGCCCCGCTGCCGCCATTGCGCCCGCCGCCGCCACTGTGCCCGCCGCCGCCATTGTGCCCGCCGCCGCCAATGCACCCGCGGCCACCATTGTGCCCGCCGCTACCATTGTGCCCGCTGCCGCCATTGCGCCTGCCGCCGCCATTGCCCCCGCCGCCGCCATTGTGCCCGCCGCCGCCAATGCACCCGATGCCGCCATTGTGCCCGCCGCTACCATTGCACACGCTGCCGCCACTGTGCCCGCTGCCGCCACTGTGCCCGCCGCCGCCATTGTGCCCGCCGCCGCCAATGCACCCGCTGCCGCCACTGTGCCCGCTGCCGCCATTGCGCCCGCCGCCGCCATTGTGCCCGCCGCCGCCACTGTGCCCGCCGCCGCCATTGTGCCCGCCGCCGCCAATGCACCCGCGGCCGCCATTGTGCCCGCCGCTACCATTGTGCCCGCTGCCGCCATTGTGCCCGCCGCTACCATTGTGCCCGCCGCTACCATTGTGCCTGCTGCCGCCATTGCGCCTGCCGCCGCCATTGCGCCCGCCGCCGCCATTGTGCCCGCCGCCGCCATTGTGCCCGCCGCCGCCAATGCACCCGCTGCCGCCATTGTGCCCGCCGCTACCATTGCACACGCTGCCGCCACTGTGCCCGCTGCCGCCATTGCGCCTGCCGCCGCCATTGCGCCCGCCGCCGCCTGAATGCACCCGCTGCCGCCATTGTGCCCGCCGCTACCATTGCACCCGCTGCCGCCACTGTGCCCGCTGCCGCCATTGCGCCCGCCGCCGCCATTGCGCCTGCCGCCGCCAATACACCCGCTGCCGTCATTACATCCGCTACCACCTTAATTGCTGCTACGCCGCCGCCTGCTGCTGCCGCATCCACGGCTGTACCTGCCACCGCCTTAAGTGCTGAAGCCGCACGCCACTTGCGGGAATTTGGACGCTCGCTGCCACATCCATTACGGTACCACGCCCTGCTGCTGCCACATCAACTGTACCAGTCGATGGTATGTTTGCCATGTGGGCTGCAGACTCGCTCGCCGCAACTGTCACGGTCCCGAGGTTGAACCATGGGAAGAGGTGCCCGTTCAGTGCCCTCCGTAGCACTCAGCTGGTCGACCTGATCATCGACGGATTGCGGGACAGCTCTACTCGAGTCGGTATGCTGTACTCAGCTCGGACGGTGGCTGAACTGAAGCCCCTACTGGAACGCTACGAGCGCCTCCGTATTCCGGCCGCTGCCTCCAGACAAGGCAACAGCGTGAAAGCGCGGCCAACAACAACTCCCGTAGAGCCGGGAAGCAGATCGTCAGGCACCGCCACGAGTGAGACCAGGTGCTTCAACTGCTCAGGATGGGGGCACTACAAAAGTCAATGCCCAAAACCGATAAGACCCCCGAGTTCATGTTTTAAATGTGGCATAGTGGGCCACGTCTACAAAGACTGTCCGTCTCGGATCGGGAACGCCACCAACATCACTGCTGCCGCCGCTGCTGATGAAGCAGGAGATGGACTAGACCATTTACAACGGGTGAGTGTTGCTTTTGTTTGTGATGAAGTGCAAGATAGGAAATTTATAGATATGTTTTCTCTCCTTGATTCGGGCAGTCCAAAGAGTTTCATCCGTAAATCTGAAGTCCCCTCCAACTGCCGTCTTAGCCCCCGTACATTGAACTGCCGTGGCCTTGGAAATGGCCAACTTCTGTCCCTAGGCCAAGTCCAGTGTAGGGTTCGCCTCTGCAACACCCAGACGATACATACGTTTGAGGTCCTGACGAACCAAGCAACCGAACTACCGATGATTATCGGTAGAGATCTTTTGTAAAAAATTAATATTAGACTTTGTAAATTGAAAGAACCGAGTTATGAAAAAGAATCGTTGATACTCATAAATAAACCGACTGAATGTATAAATCCAAAACTTACTGCTGTTCTGAAGTCTTTTAAAATATTGAGGAAAGATCCGCACGACAGGAATGAGATTGTATCTGCCGAAGTGTTGTCTGATTCCCCCCTTCTAGAAACTTCTGCTGTACCTTTGGAAACACTGAATGATGCACTTATGGCGATAAATGCCATTGAGATCCCTACCGTCAGTGAGTTAGACTTTGATATAGAGCCCACGTTACGAGAAGAGCAAACCGCAGCCCTGAAGTCTATTATTTCCACTTCATATGTACAAGTTGATCCAGATTTAATCAAGCCCATGAACTATGAGATGAAAATAGAATTGACTAGCCAAACTCCGATTTTCTGCCGCCCCCGCCGTCTGTCGCACCACGAACGTGAGATTTGTGATGATCTCTTGAAAGCTGGCATTATTCGCCACAGTAGTTCCCCTTACGCTGCCGCGATTGTCCCTGTACGCAAGAAGGACAACACCCTAAGAAAGTGCGTAGATTATCTCCCGTTGAACAAAATTACAGTTCGAGATCATTTCCGATTCCCCTGCTAGATGATTGCATTGAACATCTGGGTGGTAAATCATTCTTCACTATCTTGGACTTGAAGAACGGTTTCCACCATGTAAAAATGCACCCAGACTCAATCAAATACACGGCCTTTGTAACCCCTGATGGCCAGTTTGAATATGTACGCATGCCCTTCGGACTTTGTAATGGCCCTTCCGTGTTCGCTAGATTCGTTTATTTTGTCCTTAAGGAATTTATAAACCGAGGCCAACTGGTGATATATATGGACGACATTCTAGTCGCGTCGCATGACTTTGAAACTCACCTTGAGGTCCTGAAGGAAATATTGTATGTGCTAAGAGTGAACGGGCTATGCCTGAAGCTGACGAAATGCCGTTTTGCGTATAGGGAACTAGAGTACTTGGGCTACTTAGCCAATTCCGCCGGTATCACGCCTAAACCAGCTCATATCCAGGCGATACGGGATTTGCCCATCCCAAGGGATAGCAAGGAATTAGAGCGTTGCCTAGGCCTATTCTCATACTTCCGCCGATTTGTATCAGGTTTCGCTAAGATTGCGTGTCCGCTGTCCCGATTGTTAAGAAAAGAGACCCCTTATGTCTTCTCCAATGAATGCCGTGAAGCCTTCCGAACACTGAAATTGAAATTGATCAAATCCCCCGTGTTATCTATTTACAACCCGAAGTCTGAAACAGAGTTACACTGCGATGCTAGTTCAATTGGTTTCGGAGCAGTGCTCCTCCAGAAACAAACAGACGGTAAATTACACCCAGTGTCCTACTTCTCTAAGACGGCCTCCGCCGCTGAATCGAAACTACACAGTTATGAGTTAGAGACGTTAGCTATAGTGTATTCCTTGAAACGTTTTGAGACATACCTTAAGTTCATCCCGTTCAAAATCGTGACCGATTGTAATTCCCTTGCACTGACACTGAGAAATGGTGGACATTCCGCCAAGATTGCTCGCTGGGCCCTACTGCTGGAAAACTATAACTACACGATTGTACACCGCTCGGGGGTTGGTATGCCCCATGCGGATGCTCTAAGCAGAATAGAAACTGCCGCATACGTTGACGATATAAACCTCGACTTCCAACTGCAGTTAACCCAGAACCGGGACCCTGAGATTGTCAAACTCCGAGATGAGTTAGAGAAACATGAGATAGCGGATTTCGAACTGCGAGATGGAGTAGTGTACCGCCTGTCCTCGACGAGTGTACCCCAACTTTATGTCCCTTCCGAGATGATAAATCATGTCATACGAGTAGTGCACGAGAAGCTTGGCCATATGGCCACGGAGAAATGTTGTGCACAGATCAAGAAGCATTACTGGTTCCCGTGTATGAAGTCTTATGTTAACAATTATATTAAAAATTGCCTCAAGTGTATCTACTACTCCGCGTCCGCTTCGGACCACCGTGTCACGCTACATAGTATTCCGAAAGTGCCCCTTCCGTTTGATACCGTCCATATTGACCATTTGGGCCCCCTTCCGTCCATACGTTCTAAGAAAAAGTATCTTCTGGTTGTCATTGACGCTTTCACCAAATTTGTGAAGCTGTACCCTGCCGCCACGACGAATTCACGTGAAGTATGCCAGACATTAGAATCTCAGTATTTCGCAAATTACAGTAGACCCCGCCGAATCATCAGCGATCGAGGTACCTGCTTTACTTCCTCCGAGTTTGAAGAATTTCTGAAGGCCAATAATATAATTCATGTGCTGAATGCCACTGCCTCACCCCGGGCCAACGGCCAAGTCGAGCGGGTTAACCGCGTGTTGGGCCCCATGTTGGGTAAACTGACGGAACCTGTGGACCATGCAGATTGGGTCCAACAACTGCCGAACATAGAGTTTGCGTTGAATAACTCCGTCCACTCCACAACCAAATTTGCCGCTTCCGTACTTCTATTCGGTGTTGAACAACGAGGTGTGGTAGTAGACGAACTAACCGAACGGTTGGGTGAGAGAACGGAGGAGGTCGATGCCTCAGAGGTAGACGTCCGGAGATTAGCCTTCCGTAACATTGTTAAGTCCCAAGAATATAATTCGGAATATTATTCGAAGCATCACCTCCCTGCCGTTAGTTTTGAGGAGGGGGATTCCGTAGTTATCAAGAATGTGGATACTTCGGCAGGCACAAACAAGAAGCTCATCAGGCGGTATCGTGGTCCGTATGTGGTTCATAAAAAACTTCCGAATGACCGATATGTTATCCGGGATGTAGAGGGCTCCCAAATCACCCAACTACCATATGATGGGGTCCTAGAAGCCTCCAAACTAAAGCTATGGGTGGCCCTTGATCAAGATTGCACTTCTGATAAACAAACAAAGGCAACACCAGCCACTTAAGATTCTTATTTACCCCCCTTCATTGTTAACAATTGGAATCGAGGTCGATTCCTCGTCAGGACGGCCGAGTTGTAAGATCCCAATTATTTACAAGTTGTTAAATGCTCATGTACATACCGAAACCGGTGTTGTAGTATCGATTGTTAGTAATAAGTATCGATTGTTAGTACTAAGTATCGATTGTTAGTATTTTAAGTATCGATGGTATATATTGGTACGCGACCTAAGGTGACACTAGAGTGTGGCGTCTTTCGTTCTTCTTCCGGCAACCACCAAACGAGACAGACATACAGCTGCTCATCAGGAAAAGAAATCCGTTGCCATCGATACTTATATATTTATATTTCAGAAAATAAATACGCCATTAAACCACTTAACATTCGAATTTGATGTAATAAAATTTGACATTTCTTGTGACTTGGTTTTGACTTTGGTTCTCCAACAAATCGTACAGGGACTTTTCATTTTCATTCCCTTCTCTCGTTTTCTGTTTTCTTATTTTTTTTTTTTTTTTAATTTGCAGCATCAGTCAGGCGCATCGACTCGATTCAAATTCATTCATCCACTCGAAATGAAATGCAAATCCTTTTACAAAATCCAAACGGCCGCCGCTTTGCTATTTCAAGAGGCATTCAGCGGAGAGAAGGTGGAGTAGAGCTGAGTGGGGTACCTGGTTAGGTCAAAACCCCTTGGATCTAAGTTCATTATTATGCTGAGGAAATAACCTTTGTCTCGAATTAATTAAAATGGATTTACATGAGCTCAAAGTGTCCCACACACAAAGGCACCTTTACACCGCACCGGTACCCCACCACTAATCCCATGACCATATCCTGGGCCCACTATTTTGCATCAGCCTAACCTGGATCTGGACCAGGGCACTGATTGTGAGTGACTCTTCGGCTGACTGACTCGCTCCTCACTGTCAACTGTGTGAAGCTGAGGACTGCAGATAAATATTTATATTTCGCTTTTTAATCTTTTGTAATTTTAAGTCGCGTCATACTCTGTACCCCTTTCACACCCGACCCCTAAATACCCCCCATCCAACCGAAACAGCACCCTACCACCACCTCTGCCCTGCCGCTCAGTTGTTTTGTGGGTTCAACTTTTGCTATTTGCTGCCTTTGCTATTTGGCTATGCTTTCTGTTGACTTTTCAATTTGAAAGTCGAAAGCACTTAGAGTTATTAGAATGAGAAGCATGGAGCTAACATCAAGTGGCTGACGATGACGGGACTATGAATGAAATTGAGAGCAAGGAAGAATCGGGATTATTTAAATTTCAGTTTGACTTTTGCTAATTTAAGCAACAGGAACAAGTTGCTATTTTACCATCTACTGATATTATTTGATCTACTTTCCTTAAATAAGTGCAAACAGCATATTTCCGGTACTTCAAACTCCATAAAGTAGTTTGCAAATTTAACACTTTTAAGTTTGAAAAGTCAATAACTTCTGTTTCCTTTTGTGCTTCCCAGAAACGTACACATGTTATTTATATAATCTGAAGAAAATGTTGTGTTTCTTTAGTGAGAAATGTATAAGAATTAGTATTTTTAAGCAAAATACACCAAAATTCCCAAAATTCCAATTCCCCTGAAAACGGTTGCTGAATTGGACATATGAAACACAATTAAAGTTTTTCCTTTAAAACTGACCTCGCGTTTTTTGTTTAATTCATCACAACTGCGTTTTTCTCCATAGTTTTCTATTCCTTAAAAGTTATTCAATTTACTAAAATCTCCAAGGAAATACAAATTTTTGATCTATTTAAAGGCATTTTCCATAATTTCTGATATACATATAAATAGATAAAACATCTCGTGGTCTATATCCACCTCAACAAAGACATTTAGCTGATGCATATTAAATTGCCTGCCAAATGTCAAATTCATCAATTTCATGGCTTTTCTTTTATTGAAGAAATGGCAATAGGGAAGGGACAAGGTGGGACCACTTCAAAAGACTTGGGTAACAATAACAACGAACCGTAACCTACATCAAATAGAACGAAGAAAAGTGTCTTGAAATCTTGGCATCGACTTGGATTACATCCTCTACTAGCAATTTGAACCCCCTTGCGATTAACTAATGTTGGCTGTCACAATAGCTCCAACAAACTCTTGAAAATGCACAGATAGAAGGTAGCAACAACCAACTCTGGATCATGGCGAAAGGTGGCCATGACGCTGCTGTTGGTTTTCCTTTTGCTCAAGTCAAAATTAATTTCATTGTCGACCGGCGACAGGCGGCAAGTGGCAAGTGGCAGGCGGTGGTGACCAGCAAGCGGCAACATTTTGCTGACCTGACCTTGCCGCTGCTCTTCCCATTCCACATTCTGGTCATGCTCTTACAGGAATGAGATGAAAAAAGTTGTTTAATACCATAATTGGCTTACTGATGAAGGTTAGCCGAGAGTGAGAGTGAGAGTGAGAGTAAGAGCGGCGAGCGAGTGAGAGCAAAGAAAATAGGTAAAGTATGAAAAATTCTTTACGAATCGCACACAAATTATTCAAGAATGAAAATTTTTGACAGCATCAATTTTATTGACTTTACCCATCGTTCCACTCGATTGAATGCACAATTTCATTAGCAAGAGCAGGGACTTGTCTCTCTCCTTCTCTGTTTCTCTGTCTCTATTACAATCTATTTCATTCTTGTCGCTTTCCCTCTGGCTTTGTCTCTCCATTGGTTTCTATGTTTTTCATCCGAACTGCATTTGAACTAGTTTTAACAAATGCAACTTGAAATTCAATCAATAATTCCTGTGGCACAAATTGTTGCCATAAGTCTCGGCAGTCGCCAAGCGATTTCTTCTAGTACTTGGTCCTTGTCTTGTTGTTTTCCATAATCATGTTAACAACTCATGGCCTGACACCAGCAATGGCAATACCAACAGCAACAACAACAACACCAATGGCAAAAACTTTTAATTTAATAAAACCCAAAGTCATGAACATCAAGTACACAAAAGACTCTTAACTTCAATTCCCACTAGAGTCCTGATTATGACTACCAAAAATAAATTGTAAAAAAACTTTTAATTAGTAGGCTGGCCAAAAGTTTTTCTATTATTGCCACCTGCACTAACACTTCCAGGCAAAACCCGAACCAAACCCCGTTCAACCCAAACTGATTTCAAATTCAACTACCAATAACCCCTTCTAGTTCACAATCCCTAGGCTAACCACTAATGAGTCTGCCCCAAAAGGGTGGCCAAAATCATTGGGGTTAATTATCCCCCTGGCAGCGTGTGCAAATAATGTTTTGGCCCAAAAGGAGCCGTGAGACCTAAGACCAAAGTTGATCAGGGATCGAGTATAATGGACTATAGTATTTGATTCTCTGAACAATTATGGCCGCATATCAAACGAATGTATCTCTTCACTGCATGATAAATGCCGTCTAGACGCCACTTGCTAACGGAGAAGGACTTAACGTGCCGCAATCGACAATTTTTTTTCCGTCAAAGCAATGCAATTTGGTTCGGTTTGCTGCTACTGCTGCTGCTGGTGACATTCGATTTTCCCATTTGGCAACTTAATCCGTTTTCAGTTCTTGCATGCCAAACAATGGTGGATGTGACATCCAGGAGAGTATCTCGCGTATATTTTACCCTGCCTACAAACCCCCCACTTTCTAGGTAACCCCTCTTGTCTGTGGACACCTTCGTCAGGGACACTTTAATTTTTAACTGCAAAGAAAGAAAACAGCAGGAAAATAACAGCACGTATTCATGTTTATTCTCTTTTAAAACGTCTTAGCTTAAGACATCAAAAAAATAAAGATTTTATAGATGGTAACAAGTTTTTATGAAACTAATTGCTTTTATTAATAATAAGAAAAAGAAATTAAAACCTAATCTTCATTTAGGAAATTTAATTGTTGAAAATTGTTCTTAGGCGAACTAATTCTAGTGTGACTCAAACCCAAGTAGTGGGGAGTTGAACACAAATACTACTTTGACATTGTGAATATTTTGGGTTGGCTTAAGATTACAAGTGTTTTTCTACAACATGTGTGCCTGACTGTAATTTTAGTTATATGCTATATTAGTATTTCTAACGGAAGTACAAATCTTAAGTGGTTCTGGTTTGGCACAGTCGCTTCAGTTGAACGCGATGTTTAGTCTTTAATAGTCGGCAACTTGTATTAGACCCATGTGAGTTTTATAATCGATTTTACAGCTTTTGCCCAACACCCCATGCCAAAGAGCTACAAATGGGCTGTAAAAACTAATCATAACTTAAACTCCGCACGATTTATTAGAAAATCTTTTTAGGTACATATTATATTTTATATGTTTCATGTGTAAGTTATTTATTCAGAATTTTATGTTGTATCAACTTGAGCTTAGACACTTGCCCATCATCGTTCTTTTAAAATTTTTGCATTATGGGCAAACTTTGTGACTCCATTTTCTTGTTCAACCTAACTTCACATTCATGTACTTTTCAAAGATGACACAAAATCTAGCCACATAATGAGCTACCAGCAAAAGAAAAAACATGGCACAGAGCAACAACAACATAAACAACAACAGGGAACTGCTTAACCAACAAACACAACTTTTCACATGCAACTGTATTTGGTGCTTATGCTTCTATTTCTACTTTGCAAATTACTTTCACGCTCCGAACTCCGCCTATACTCCCTGGCGAAACCTCAGTTTACACAACGTTCAATGTTGCCAGCACTCACGGACAGACGAGGACGGAAAAAGAAACTGTCATGAGTCTGCTAAGTACTTGTGACATGGCCCCATGCCACATGCCACATGCATATGCATATGCAACATTTGCTTTCGCCGTTGCCGTCGACATAATTTGCAACAAAGTGCTCTAGAAAAGATGCAACGAAGATGAAGCAAAAGCACAAGGCTGAGAGGAGGTAGGGAAAAAAGGCAAAATAATAACGGAATTCCTTTAATTTTCACACCACTACAACAACAAGGCGCAGGCTAGGCACAAGCTGAGCTACACAAGCCCCAGACCCACACTAGACCAGACCAGCCCAGACCAGGCCAGGCCAGACCAAACCTGATCCAGCAGACATTGACGGCAGTGGCCCAGCGGCAACTTGAACGGTTAAGTACTCCTCCACCTAGCCCCGTCTACTTCACCATCCATTCCACTCCACTCACTACACAAGCCAGTCAAGTCAACTGAAAACGTGACAGGATATCCTGCCGCGTGCCTCCTCCTCCTTCTGTTCCTTTTGGCTGCTTTATGCTGCTTGGACCCGCCCACTACTGGTGATTACGCCGCCAGCATGCAAATGATAAAGCTGAGGAGTACGTGGCACTTAATGTGCGTCACATTATAATTTGGCAGCTGAGTGACTGACTGGCCTAGCTCGGCCCTACCGTTCCCTGCCAGGCCACTCACCCTTCTGACTGTCTGACTGCCATAAATATTTCATTCCATTTGAAATCATACAGAATTGTAATAATTTCAATGCCGTCAATTAATTTGATCAAAACTCATTAAAACGGGTTGCCAGAGACAACCAAACAAAACCACATAAATGCTATTAAAAACTACTAGATAAATCTATATTTAAAATATTTCCAAATATCTAAATTAGACAAGCTTAACCAAAAGCCTATTAAGCGTGGAACTGCTACTAATTTAGGTAACATTAATTATTTTTCTCTGTCCATTAATAGAAGTAGATCATATTTCAAGGAACATTTGATATTTTTAATATCGAGATTTCAATTTTTTTTGTATTTTTAGTTCGTATATACTTTAATTTTGAAGCTCAATTGTAATTGTATTCAATGGAAAACAACAAAAATAATTACATACCACATGTGGGTACATGTCGGGAAAGATGATGGACCAAACAATTTTAACCACAGTCAAAAATATCCCTCTTGCATCGGTGGCATGGGAATACATAAAACAGCAACTGAAGCATTTTGAATGGAAACACTTGCAATTCGATGGTAATAATAATAACTCAAGAATGTTGATTTCGTTGTTTGTTGTGGTTTGGCCGTGTCTGCCCCTCTGAATTGGACCATGTCATACAAAATTTTGGAATTTATGTTCGAATGCGGTTTGAGCCAAGTATTGTGGTTGTCGGTTGGGCCGATGGACCAAATCTTTTACCAAAAATGAAAATGGCATTGATTTCAATTGTTTGATAATTTAAATATTTATGCGTGTGGCATAGAAAAGTTGGCAAACTGCTAATTCTATTTAAATCTGCATATCGATTGATTGTGGCCAAATTATATTTATTTTAATGATAAAGCATTTTATTGAAACGCATTTTATAATTGAAAATGTAAATTTATATTGTTCCACCATAAATATGTTGAAATTATGGAAATATGCTATTTACATATGTTGAAATAGTTTAAATATGCAAATTACATTTTATCGATTTATAGCTTTATGAGTATTCCATCTCTAACTTTGTTCCACCTCTAACTACAATGATCTTTCTCGCACTTCTTTTTCCCGCTCTCTCTGAATAAAACGTTTGACTTGTACATATTAATTTGCCTCGTGTTCTTATTTTACAATTTCACTGTGCAGACATTTTTTATTCCTAACATTGGTTATGGGCCCAGGTCTAACAGAAAACGAAATTTTAAAATTGTAAAAGATGAGTCAAAGTTTTCAAATCGAAAAGCTCAATGAGCATAATTATGATGTGTGGAGTATACAAATGCGAAGTATACTAATTCATCAAGAACTGTGGAAATTCGTGAGTGGAATAGAAGTCGTCGATCCAGCAAAACCGGTAATAGCTGATGAAAAAGCGCTAGCTTGTATTATTCTATATGTGAATACTTCTCAATTGAACTACATTAAAAATTGTATAACCTCAAAAGAAGCATGGGATGTACTACGCAATGTACACGTGCCCACCGGGCCAATTCAAAAAGTGTTGCTCTATAAAAAACTTTTGAACCTGAAAATGGAAGCAAACAGCGAAATTCCACAATATATAAATTCATTCGTGGAACTAATCAGTAAGCTGACTGAAGTTGGAATTGATTTAAGTGAAGAATTAAAAGTAATAATTCTTTTGTCAAGTTTGAGCTCTGATTATGAACATTTTGTGGTAGCAATGGAGACACGAGATTCTCTACCGTCTTTACAAGTGCTAAAAGTGAAGCTGCTGGCAGAAGCAATTCGCATAAAAGAAAACGGTGAAAAAGCAAACGCGCAACAAGCCTTCTATGCAGGCACGAACAAGAAACAAAATGAAAAACGCGAAACCGGTAAATTTAACGGAAACTGTTTCAAGTGTGGAAAACGCGGGCATCGATCAGTACAGTGTAGAGTGAAGCAACAAGAAAGTAAAGAAGCAGAAAAGAAACACCAAATTTCTTATGCAGTGTATTCGGCAATACAAAAAGAGAAATTTGCAAACGGCAATTGGTGTATTGACAGTGGTGCCACCTCGCACATGTGCTACGAAAAAGATTTGTTTGTTTCTTACACTGAGAAAAACGATATGATATGTTTAGCTGCTGATTTACAGATTAAAAGCCCTGGAAGAGGAACAGTTCAAATAAATACAAGTGAATGTGTAATAACGTTAAAAAATGTTCTATATGTGCCAGACCTGAAACTAAATTTTTTTTCCGTGAGTGCATCGCTAAGCTATGGTCACACAGTTACGTTCAAAGAAAATTGTGCTGTTGTAAAATCGAATGACGGTAGTACCATGATTGAAGCTTTAAAGCAAGACAATTTGTTTCTTTTTAATAACGCTACCAAAAACAGATTGTTTTATATGAAAGAGAAAGAAATTTTGTGGCACAATAGATATGGTCACCTTAATTTTCGCAGTTTGAACGAAATAATAGATAAACAACTCGTGACCGGCATTAATTTAAAACGTTTTTCGACTGATACTAACTGTAATACGTGTAACCAATCTAAAATATGCTCGCGACCATTCGCTCAAAGTTCAAATTGTGCATCGCAATTGTTAGAATTAATACATACAGATGTATGTGGCCCAATAAACACTCAATCCGTTGGCGGAGCAAAATATTTTATTACGTTCATAGACGATATGTCAAAGCGTGTTTTTGTTTACTTTATGAAATCAAAGAATGAAGCATTAGAAAAATTTCAAATATTCAAAAACTTAGTCGAGTGTCAGACAGAAAGAAAGATAAAAGCCATACGTAGTGATAATGGCGGAGAATATGTTAACAAAAATTTTGATATTTTTCTAAAAGCTCACGGCATAAAACGACAATTAACCGTACCGTATACCCCCCAACAAAACGGCGTGGCAGAAAGAGCGAATCGCACCCTAGTAGAAATGGCACGATCAATGATGGTTCAATCAAAAGTGGAAGAATCCTTATGGGCGGAGACTGTAGCGACTGCCGCATACTTACGCAACAGATCTCCTTCGCAGGCGCTAAAAGGTACAACGCCTCTTGAAATTTGGAGTGGACACAGGCCTTCGGTGTCTCACCTTCGTATATTTGGGTCTAGTGCTTACGCGCTAGATAAAATGCATCATCACAAATTTCGGCCTAAGGGTAAACTGTATGTTTTTGTTGGATATTCTCTAACTGCAAAGGCCTATCGACTCTATGATAGAGATAAAAAGCAAGTCATCGAGCGGCGTGACGTAAAATTTGTTGAAGACGAAGTTCCTAAAAATGTGGGTTATACAGATGAATCGAGTACTAACAATTTTACATCGTTTGTTATAGACAATCATAACGAAAATAATTTGACCCATGACGATGATTTGTTCCCAAATGAAGCACAAGTTTTGGCAACTGTAGAAACAGAAGACTTTACGCCAGAAGAAGCAACTCAACATTCATCTCAAGAAGAAGAAATCGACATGGATGAGACACTTTTCAACAAAAACGAGCAGTATGTGAGTTTCGACGACTCTGAAGCATTCAACGACTCCGAGGAACAAAATGAGCCTGAACGTCGTGGACCTGGAAGGCCAAGTCTTATTCGCACCGGACAGCCAGGTAGACCTAAAAAACAATACAATATGCTTCACAATATGGTCGCCTATCATGATGTCGAAACCCCCAATACGGTCAAGCAAGCCTTACAAAGCAAACATTCGTTTGAGTGGGAGAAGTCTATGAAGCGAGAGTATGATGCTCTCATTGCCAACAAAACCTGGTCATTGGTCAACCTACCACCTGGAGAGACAGCAATCGGTTCCATGTGGGTATTTCGAGTTAAGAGAAATAATCAGGGCAACATAACAAATTTTAAGTCAAGACTGGTACGAGCCCCGACCACTATTAATTCGTACGGCAAGCTTTTTTACCCAAATGCAATGTTTAACTGACGATATTTTCAATACTGTAGAAGATAGCACATGCAAACCACTTTTTTCTGAAAGATCCTTTTTATTCTCTATTATATAACATAAAATGTTTGTTGTACTTCAATAACAACAACAACAACAATAATTTCATTAAATGCTCTGCTGAACTGATAAAAAAAAATTGACCAGTATTAATTCGTACGGTGCTTGAAATATGTATATACAATATGATTTTTAAGAATTAATATTGGGTAACATCCCTTTTCTTTTAAAATTTAAGCTTTGGCATAGATTTTAATAAATTCTGGCATTGTTCGGTTGAGATAGAGTCCCACATCTCCTGCAATTTTGTTTTTAAGTCAGAGAGGGTTCTTTGCGGCTCATTTTTTAGATTTCTTTTCATTATTCCCCATATATTTTCGATTGGGCTTAGGTCCGGACTATTTGATGGCCAATCTAAAACCCCAATTTTCTTATTCTGCAACCATGCTTTTGTTTTTTTGGCAGTATGAGATGATGCTCCATCCTGTTGAAAGGTGTATTCACCACAGTCACCCAGTTTTGGTATTGATGGCAGCAGACTTTCTTCTAATATGGTGATGTATTTTTCTGCGTTGACCATCCCATCAATAAAGTGCAATTGGCCTACGCCTTTGGCAGACATACAACCCCAGACCATTACGCTCGCTGGGAACTTAACTGTCCTTTTAAGGCAGTCTTTATGGTATGCTTCACTTTTTGTTGCGAAGGACTCTCCTTCGCGCATCACCGACACTCACATCAAATTTAGCTTCATCGCTAAATATGATGGAATTCCATTGCCTTTGAGTCCAACTCATCCGTTCCCGACACCATTGCAAACGCTTCTTCTTTTGGCGAAGCGTAAGCAATGGTTTTTCCTTGGCCTAAGCATAGATAATCCCTATACATACTTTATAGAACTTGTATCCAATATTACGCAACTGCAGGCGAGTCCACTCACGCTTAACGCTTTTCCCGATTTTCTCAGACCACTCTGATGCCAAATTTCTTAAATTTTGGCGACGATCAGCTTTCACAATTGTGGCTAGGGCTCTTTTATCACGATCTGATATTGCTGATTTTCGGCCTCTATTTGCGACCTTATTGCCATTTGTCATAAACATTTTTATTATTCCTTGAACGGACGATTTAGCCAGATTTAATTGTTTGGCTATTTCACCAAATGACTTCCCAGATTTATAAAAATCTACAGCTAAACTGCGAATTTCTTTGGAAATCGGCTTACCACGTGCCATTATTGCTAAACTTTGAATAATATGAAGCGGTAAAACATTTCACACATTCCACATGGTATAACTGTTTCCAGATTATGACTAGGTAGTGATTATGTTACACTGTTTGTTTTTATTTTGATCTTCTTTCAATTCTAAGCTAAGCTAATGCACCGTACGAATTAATACTGGTCAATTTTTTTTATCAGTTCAGCAGAGCATTTAATGAAATTATTGTTGTTGTTGTTGTTATTGAAGTACAACAAACATTTTATGTTATATAATAGAGAATAAAAGGATCTTTCAGAAAAAGTGGTTTGCATGTGCTATCTTCTACAGTATTGAAAATATCGTCAGTTAAACATTGCATTTGGGTAAAAAAACTTCCCCAAAAAAATAAAAAAGGGGGGGGGGGGTGGTAAGAGGGGTAAAAAAAAAAAAAAAAAAAAAAAAAAAAAAAAAAACCTTTTCGCCAGTTATATTCGTACAGTTTAATAGCTGTTTATGTAGATGATTTAATTATTGCCTGTTCAAAGAAAAACCATATTGCTCACATAGTAAAAATATTGAAGTGTTCATTTGATATTAAAGATTCATCTGAGTTAAATAATTTCCTTGGTATAGAAATCCACCGTCAAGGAGAAGTTGGATCTATTTCAATTTGTCAGAAGCAATATATAAAGTCCTTGTTAGAAAAGTACAATATGATTTTATGTCGTTCAGTATCAACACCTTTAGATCCTGGTTTTAAGATTAGCTGCAACGATAAGAAATGTAAAAGGGTAGATGTGACCCATTATCAATCCCTGGTTGGGTCTTTAATGTATCTCGCTATATCTACACGTCCCGATATTGCTCACTCAATTAGTAAACTGGCGCAGCGAAACAATGATCCACATAGTGAGCATGATGCAGCGTTGACGCATATTTTGCGTTACTTGTCCAAAACAATAGATTTGAAGCTGCACTATTACAAAACTGGAAAACCATTGTATGGATTTGTTGATGCAGACTGGGCGAACGACAGCCTTGACAGAAAATCCTATACAGGGTACGGATTTTATTTTGGTGGAGCAGCGTTTTCGTGGGAATCGAAGAAACAGGGTTTGGTTGCCCTCAGCAGTACAGAAGCTGAATACGTTGCCCTGTCTACAGCAGCAAAGGAAGCAACTTATCTACGCAGGCTTTTAGAAGAAATTAGCTGTCATTCTTCATCACAACCAATTGTCCTAAAATGTGACAATTTAAGCGCACAACATATAGCAACGAATCCAGTGCACCATAAGCGAACTAAACATATTGATATTAAGCACCATCACATTAGAGAAGTTGTTGCAATGAAAATAATATCAATTAACTATGTTCAAACAGATGATAATGTAGCTGACATACTTACTAAAAATTTACAAAAAGAAAAACATGTAAAGTTTGTAAAGCATCTTGAAATGATAGAATAATTGAATTTTCTGTATTTTTGTATTAAAATGTAATTTGAGAAGTGTTGAAATTATGGAAATATGCTATTTACATATGTTTGAAATAGTTTAAATATGCAAATTACATTTTATCGATTTATAGCTTTATGAGTATTCCATCTCTAACTTTGTTCCACCTCTAACTACAATGATCTTTCTCGCACTTCTTTTTCCCGCTCTCTCTGAATAAAACGTTTGACTTGTACATATTAATTTGCCTCGTGTTCTTATTTTACAATTTCACTGTGCAGACATTTTTTATTCCTAACAAAATAGATCAAATGGAATTTGATAAATTTAACTTAATGAGTTTGCCGTGGAGTGGGGAGTAAACAGGTGCAAAAAAAGGGAGAATAAATTGAAAAATAATCTTTATTTGGCATTTTTGGAATTACACATTGAAAAGATATTAGCCACAATTATGTGCGAATTGTAATATTTATATAGTGTATACATATTTGCGAAGTATGTATGTACATTCCTATATAGACTATATGATAGGGCCGAATGCATTCGGACCATTCTTTAGCTGGCCTAATAATATTCATTTAATTTGTGTTCATTTCAGCATAAATTAAAATTTATGTAAAAATTTCACTCACTCATGGCCAGCATATCAATTAAAATGCATTTTTGGCTACCAACGCAATTGAATATGTATAAGGTTTTCCCTATGCATGTGCGTGTGTGTGTGTGTGCGTATTTGTGTTTGGTTGATTTTCGATATTTATCGCATTTTGCGCTAGGCTAAGGGCAAAATTTATTAGAGGAATTTGTAGCCAAAAAAAGAGCCCAAAACTGTTGTTGTCCTTGGCACTGTAATATTTATTACACACGGCGGATACGTAATATCGAGTTTATCCATTGTTTGTATGCCTCTTCTACCAACTGTCTACCCCAACCACACCTCTCTCTCTCTCTCTCTCTCGCATTCTCTGTGTGTTGTGTATTTTGTGCGACATTTGTTTTCATTTACAAGTATTTCACTTAAAATTTATTTGCCATACACATTTTTATGGCTTGCCTTGACTCGACTTTCCCTTTCACTCAGAGAAAAAACCTGAACGAAACTTTCTGCTTCAAATTAAAAACTCTTTGATGCCAAAAGTATTTTTGCCGCTTAAAAGAATTCCATGATTTCAAAACTTTGTCTACAAAAAGGAAAAGAATATTCCAATTGGAATATGGGCACTTCTTAAATTAATGTCTCAGCTTAGGCACATGATTGTATCAATAAAATTGTGAGAGCATCTTGTTTCTGGGTAACAATAAGTTTTATAAGTTCTCGCATCTATTTCTTTTTCATTTCTTTTAAAAGATTAAATGTATTATTGTACATATTTAACATTTTTAGCCAACAATTTTCTATGACCTTAAAAAAACTTGTGAACTTTAATGTTAATTCTAATATTGTCACTAGTTAGTTAGCTAGAACTAATCTGCATTTCTCCAAGTGTTTCCTTCGACTTGGTTCACTCTTTTGTTTGGTTGTTTGCCATTTTAAATTATGTATTGCCAATTCAAGAGAGTTAATCAAATGCATTTGGATTTCATTGTTTCCACTTCGAAGGAGAGAAACATACACCTTTATTTTTTCCTTTCTTTTTTTAATGGCCAATGGAAAGTTTAATCGTTTCTCATTTTAATTTCATTGAATTTCTCTCTGTCTCCCCTCCTTACACTTCCGCTTTCCCTTCCAGCCACGTACATTTTGGGCAACAGTTTGGCTAGCAATAAAAACTGGATGGAGGGGCGAGCATTGGGTAAGGCGCGTGTTATGGCATATTTAAACGTAGTCTTAAGGCAGCTCCATTATGACAAAGCAGCCGTCATGTTACCATATTTTCTTTTTGCCTTTTTTCCCATTTTTTTCACTTAATTTTTTTTTTTCTGGAAAACAGTCTTAAGCTTTTAGTGAGATGGCAGACGCTGCTGCTGTTCGTTCTCTTAAAATCCTTTCGCTTAAGCCGTTTTTGCATTCGTTTGCCATTCCGTTGTCTCTTGCTTCGTCTGCTTCATCGGTGGATTTTATTGTGCAATTGTATTTGGTGCTCATGAGAAATTGTATGCGTGCAAAGATGCTTAAAAAACTTTCTACTTTACTTCATTTTTATCTTCGTTTTTTGTGCTAGCTGCACTTGAGCCTCAAGTTTCATTGTTTGGCTTAAGACTTACTTATAACGGGTATTCAATTTTGATGTTCTCACATAAATCGAAGATAATTGTATCTTGCAATACTTAAGTCCCACGACCCTCCTCCAACCGCACCAAACTTTCACCGAAATGAAGCCAATGTAATTGCCCATAGTTACAAAAGGTCACGACAACGAATGTCAAAAGTCTAGACGACTGACAAAAATGGTTTTTTATATGTGCCATAATCTGTATATGTCTCTCCATCTGCCAGTCTGTCTGTCTATTTGTCCGTTTGTCCAAGAGGCCATTAGTGTACATATCTGGTAATTTGATTAAAACATTTGTCCATTTTGTCGCAAAAAGTAAATCGGATTAACTATTAAAAGCAAGAAAATGAAAAATATGAAATTAATTCCAGCTAAAACCACAAAAAAATTCGACTCATTTGATGGGAGGATACTGATAAAAATCATTCTCATCGTTGAGCAAACCAAATATTAGCTCTACCCAACTGCAACGTTTTCAATTAATTTCACCGAATGCTTCTTCAATCGTGCATTAAAATGAAAATTTTATCACAGCCAAGCGGCAAAAAAGAACAACAGCAAAAACGAATATTAAAAAAAAACCAGAGGGCCGGGGCTAACTTCGACCGCGTCAAAGTTTGTATACCCTTGCAACTTTTTTGGTAACTCTTTCCTTACCTATTAGCCATCAATGGCTAATGTTTGCGAAAGAATGGCCTACGTAGGAAATAACGAAGATATTGATCATAGTCACTGTTTTCCACCGATCGTTCCTATGGGAGCTACATGATATAGTCACCTGATCTTGATCAAATTTGGCACAGTCATTAACAGATATATTAAATTAAGAAATATTTAATTTGAAAGCAATCGCGTTAAAAGTAACGAAGTTATTTACAAAAGTCACTGTTTTCGACCGATCGTTCCTATGGGAGCTATATGATATAGTCATCCGATCTTGATCAAATTTGGCACAGTCGTTTATAAACGTAATAAACTCTCTAAAATTAAGTTTCACGATAATAACATAGAAAATAACGAAGTTATTGAGAAAAGTCACTGTTCGTGACTTTGGGGTTTGTATGGGAGCTATATGATATAGTGGTCCGATCCGGCTGAATCCGAGATATACAACGCCTGCAGTATATACAAGCCTAGGTGCAAAATTTTGTAGCTCTTACGGTCTAGGAGGAGTTTGCGTTGATCCAGACGGACGGACGGACGGACGGACGGAGTTGGACCGTCATGGCTATTTGATCAAGAATATATATACTTTGTATGGTCGGAGATGCTTCGTTCTATGCGTTGCACACTTCTGACCAAAATTAATATACCCTTTTTGGAAGGGTATAAAAAAATCGGAAAAAAATGAATCGCATCCGTTGACCTGATGACAAGATGAGTTGCGAAGAGATTGAGGAGATGAGATGAGGCCATGCGAGTATGTGCTGAACGTGATGACCGCCCATGGAGATGTACACAGATGTGGATACTGGGACGTATACGTATTGTGAAGATATTTCTTGAATTACATATTCATGTAATTAAATTTTTCTTCGTTTGTCATCTAGCACGACGATGATGAGGATGACCCTCAATGTGGAAGATTTTTATGTTGCATATGAAACACACCTAAAGGATAAAACGATTCAAATTTGGCAAATTGAATTCATGTGTTTGGGTTTAAAACCGACGAAACTATATACTGATCTCTTTTGGTTTGTTTAGTAAAAAACTGTAAGACATTAGTATTGATTTTATCTTTTTAGTGTGGCTTAAACTTCTTTGTATTTCGTTGATGCATTAGCTATTCGATAGATAAGACTTTATTGCATCAGTTGTTCAATGGTATCGATTAGTCGAATATTTCTAGACTTTGTGCTCTTTCATTATTTTAAAATGCGAGACTTTGTTTATCGCTTGCCCAGCTTCTGTGGAGCTTCCATTTAAAATGGTTGTGGCAAGTCTTTGACCGCACAGTTACACACACACACACAAGCACATGGACATGCATACACTCGCATACTCGATTTTCCACGTTGATAGAATGCACTCGCCGCTGAAATGAATGAATATGAATGAATGAAGAATTCACTTACCCATGGCAGCAGCTGCACTGCAGTGGGTCCACACATACACAAACCCAAGAGCACATATGCGTGTGTATGTGTAAGGATAGCCTTGCTCATGTCCATGTGCCCTTCCCTGTACTCGTCTGGGGTAGCTTCTTATCTTTCTGTACGGCATTCGCTGCATTTATATTTAAATGTATTTAAACGACCGACAATTTGCGAGCAGTGTCTCTCAATGTTGCAGAGAAAAAGAGTGAGAGAGAGAAGGAGTGATTGAGTGGTTGGAAGGGGGAGGGGGAAAGAGAGAGAAATTGTGGCAAGAGCCAAGCTCATTTATTGTGGGCTCCTTTGGCCCAAGGATTCGAGGAGCAATCCCCACCCATTTTGTTGATGCGTGAACCGCCTTGGCTACGGCTTCGGCTTTGACTGCCAGCGATGAGATAAAAGTAAATATGTGGCTTTGGCGGTTTCATTTTGGTACGGGCTATTTTTGGACGAAGCATTCTTGCATAATTTTCAATTTATTGGAATTTACATGCAAACAAATTTGATTTGAGTTCAATTTTGAAAGGATAGGAAAGGAATTTCAATTGAAAACAACTTGAAAAGACGACATCAAAGTGTTTGAGAATGAATGAGGCAATGAGCCAATGATTTGGCCATTTGTATGAACTAAATTGCAATTTCTTTCAAGCCATCATTAATTTTCAACTAGTTTTTCGTTACGATTTCACTTTTGCCATTTCTTTCTTCTCACATTTGACTCAATAATGTACATTTCATTAAAAAGTTTCGTACATTTGCAACTAATTTGCAATGGCAGTAGGAGAATAAGTTTTTGGCAACACATTTTTACCGACTCATGCAGCCTCATTTCAGACCTCTTCTTCACTATTTGAAATGTGAAATTAATAAGCAGCAAACTAATTGTAGAATAAACAGAACATTCTACATTATGGCAAGGGAATGCATGGCGGTTAGTGCCTGGTGCAGCTTCTACTTAACCCTACTCAAATATAATTAACTTTCTAAAAAGTCATCAAAATCTTGGCCGAAATACTCCAATGCAAGTGAAAACTAAAGACAACAGCTGTTAATGAGTGGAGTTTTTGGGGTATTTTACCAAGTTTTCCACTGCAGCAAGTTTGAAATTCAACCCAAAAGGAAATTGCAACGAGCCAAACGAACAATGACTCTAGACCACTTGAGCAGACGCAGCTTTAGCTCCTGCTCCAACTTCAGATCCAGGATGCCAAGTGCAAGTAATTTACACAGCTGACATGCAGCTGACTTTTGCTTAGTTAATATTTGTCGACTTTATGTGCGAAAAGTGGTAAAGTTTTGATCTTGAGGTTGAGCTTGAGCTAAAGCTATAGTTGGAGGTTTTGCTTTTGCAGAAGAACCATAATAGCAAGTGGCTGCTGCAACTGATATGGGTAAGAAATATTGATTTAACGTGAATTTAACTCTGAAACAGGATGGTGAGAAAACAAAGCCAAGACCACGACTAGACCTGATGCCGACACTGACAACAACGAAACGAAGATGAAAGAGACCGACAGCAGAGACGTCGCGTCGCCATGTCTGGCCATGCCAGTTACAAAAAGCGGAAACGGAAGCTAAAGCTAAAGTAAACGGACAGAGTTCATTCTTTACCACAAGCAGGAATTTGTATACTCTGCAAAGAACTTTTATAAAATATCTAAAGAATGATTAATACTTTTCGATTAAACTGTAGGTATTAATTTTTATCACCATTTGTATTTTCTGTTGTTCTTAGTGATAAACTAAATGAACTTTTTTTTAAATGGACTAAGTTGATATTACCTAAGCTTACTCCAAGACTTATAACTTTACTTTAAAATATTGTAAGCCAGTTGTTATCACTTGGCAACTTTTCAATGATTTCTTAAGAATGCAGAGTATACATAAAAGCCACAATAGCTCTACAACAGGAGCAGGGGTCGTTCGCATAGCCAACCGTTTTTACTCTCCGTTAGAGTTGTTTTGTTGCTCTGCGTAGTCCAGGCAAGTCCTGGACATTTTTACGGGTTTGGCTTGACAAGTGTCAGGATTTTACATTCTACCCCAAACCAGCCAATTCGAAATACAATACAGGAAACTATGTTGTCAGTCTACATGCTAGAAGAAATGGCGAAATGTTTAACATTTTATTTCAACACTAGCACTTGGAAAACTCCTTAACAAAACGCATAATAGACAACATCGAGTCAGTCATTAAAACACTCAATTTACAGCAAATGGCAATAAGGTCGTGGCAAATGAATCATGTTATATAGATGGTATATATTGATAACACATTCACAATATAAACTGGCATTAAGTTACACAAAAATTGGTTGGCCTTTTTGTTTTGTTTTTTTTTTCTCTTTCGTTTTCTTCCGCTTATTAAATTGGACATCTAAATGGTTTTGCACTTTGCCTTCAACCAATTTCATTTCATTTTCAACGAATTGCAACAATTTTTGCTAGTTTGGCTGGTTTTCTATGTAGTTTCCATCTTTCTGTATTTTCCTTTTTTCACCATTTTGTAGTTGCTTGAGGTTTTTATTTCTATCATGTGCTGACAGTAGTTATTCTTGTTACTTTGTTGTTTCGGTATTTTTACTATTATTTTCATCAGCAACATCATCATCGTTGTCATACTGATGACAAACAAAATGCCACAGGAATTGTGTGAAAATGCTTTTTGGGAAAAATGCAGCAATAACGACGGGTATTAGGCCATCGTTTAGATATGTGGGCGATTGTTGGCCACCCACAAAATAAATCGAAAAATAAATGAAAGCCCGAAAAAGATTAGTTTGCATGAAGAATGCATTTCGTGTGGCGCTCTTGATGGATTGAAAAGAAAGGAATCTATTGCGAAAATTTAAAATATTCAAGACCATCAAGATTTAGAGTTCGCACTATTAAAGTTCACTTTCGTATGCTTTCTCTTTTGTATCCGTTAAATGTCGGTCTCAATTTCATCAGACGGATAAACATCCTTCACACAGTGATGTCAATTATTTGTGACACAGTTCGGACTTTACAAAACTTGGCACTTTGGAGAGTATGAAGGCAGGTCCTTGGGGCTGGCGTCAACATTGGCATTATCCTTTATACATCACTGTTGATAAATTGACATTTATTGGCTGTCAGTTAGCCAGTCAGTTGGTCGGTCAGTCATTTTGTGAGCTTTGCTTTGCATTTGGGCGAAGGACAATGCAATAAATGTTCCATGCATGTGAATAATACAACATGGCCCCCGGCTAAACCCCTCACTCTTTCTATGTGTGAGTGTTTCTGTCTGTGTCATAGATAATCTGTTTAATCATGTCTTTCTACAATTCAGCCACATAATTCCGAACTGTCGGACCTTAAACATAGTATGATGCTTTATTCAAAGGACTGGCTCACCTAAGCAGTTAACACTTTCTCGCTCGACTCACTAAGAACAATCGCCATAAGCATAATAATATATACCTATACAATAAACCTTATTTGTCAGATGCTTGCCGAGCCAATATCGTAGAAAACTAAATATCAATTACACATTTTGGCCTGCGGATTCAAGCCAGAAAAAGAAATACAAAACATTGAAATGTTGTGAGCAATTAACATATTAACGATGTCAGAATACAAATGAAAAGCCATTGAACTTTTATGCCTGTTTTTGCTCCGATTTTTCTACTATTTTTTATGCTTTTATGCTTTGGCTATATGTAATTCCCTTGTCAATTAGTCCTCACAAGTTGCAATTAACTTTAATAGTGTGTCTCAATTACTATATTTTAATATTTATCACGCTGGGTTGAATGGACTTAGTATGCGTACCTATAAATAGAAGGAGAGATAACCCCACCCACCATCACTCCACATTGAGATTTGACGAGTGCGAAACACAAAGCAAGCGAAATGCAAAAAAAAAACGACTCAAATTATTACCTGTAAAATCCTTCACAATGTGTTGGAATTTCTCATATAAAATCGACACCTGAACTGCTTTGGAGTGTTTGTTAGGCGGGTTACGCGGGTGGAGCTGGGTTTGGGATGTAGCCAACTATTTTATTTGCACATCTGCAGTTAACTGGAGCTGCCATTGCTGGCAGTTGGCTTCGATTTGCGCCAGAGAGCGAACAACAACGAAATGCAAACAAACAAGCAATAAGGTACGTGAAAATTGTCGCCTTAACTTAGTTTATTATAATGCCACTTGAATGAGTTTGCTTTGGGTACAAATGCGGAAACGGAAACGTATGCGATATCCACCATCGGTCTTGTCGTTGTTAGCTGATGTAGGCGCGAGGGTTGCCACACAGATAAAATTAACTAAGATTATTTCAAATAATTTTAAACAAAGCAAGCCACTGTCATGTAATATACAAAAAGTTGTTTTGTTTAATTTTGTTTTTGGTTTCGTGGTGGATTTTTGCAATCTGAAACCTCTGAAACACATCGATTAGCCCTCGTATGTGCTGCACATGCATACTCCATGCTTTCATTTATGCTCTCACACGTTGGTTCGTTCCAACAAAATGCAACGAAATAATACACTGAAAGCACAAGACGTACTACAACAATGGATGGAATAGAAAAACCTGAGCCACCTCAGTAAAGCTGAGCGGGGGGTAACGGGAACATGTATTTTACGTTACGTTAAGGAATGGAAATGGCTGTGTGACTGGATTATCCTTATTCGATAAAGAAAGAGTGAGAACCAAAAGGAAAATAGCTCGCGATATGTGAGCAGCTCCCTGCTGCTTCTGCAACGGCTTTGTCCTTTGTATGCAATTTGCCATTTATTCAATTTAAATATATTCCATGAATGCCACGATATAATACCAAAGGATCGACAGCATTGGCATGCAAATAATAAGCTCCAAGTGATAACAACTGTGGGTTACAAGGTGAAGAATGCTGTGGCTATTAAAATTCAAATGTTGATACAAAAATTTACATTTATTTTATGGTAAATTGTTGAACAGTTTCCTTTTTTTCCATCAATGTAATTATTATGTAAATACAAAAATATGAAATTAAATTCAATAATATGAATATATATGTATACAGTTATTTGTTTCCTATATACGATAAAGTCAATAGTCATAATTGTAATAAATTGCAATACAAATAAGGATATATGTATGTTTTGTTAATACATTAATTATGCATTACTTATCTTGCCGTTATCACTAAAAGGCATTAAAAAGTTTATCCATTAGTTTTTCATAGCAGTACTTATAAATTGAATGCCCTTTGGTAAAATAAATCGAATCATTAGAATATGGTCATCGAGGTTACTAGATGAGACCATTACAAGCAAGGGTATAACAAATTCGTGGATGTAGTTTTTTTACATTCTATTAAAGGCTTTTCGTTATATTCAATATTTGTAATTATTTATGATGCTGTCGCTGATGTTTTAATCCGATAAATCGCTGAAGCACAAGTCCTTCTCACTCTACATTGATTAAATTAATCATTTATGCATTATGCGTTGTTTGACTTTGGACAAGAAAGCAACAAAAATGCAACTTAATTGCATAGCATGCCCAGCTAAATCCAATATTAATTTAATAAAAATTCATTATATGATTAATTTATATAATTTCTGCCCCACCATAATCGGTTCAATGCAGCATGCAAATGCGCTTAATGAGCTTAAAACGCGCCGTTTTCCACTCCAAACTCCCTTCCCCATTTCCTTTTCGCCGCTCCTGAAATTTATAAACTAGCCTCGAAACTTCCAAATGGAAACTAAAGCACTTATCGCAGCAACAGAAGAAGTAGAAGACTCTGAAGCTGCTGCTGGTGCTGCTGTTGCTGCTGTTGATGAAGACCAAGTCTTTGGTCAACACTCAAGTTTCGACTACTTTTTGCTTACTTTTGTTAATTAAAATTGAAAATTTCCTGCATAAGAATAAGGCAGCAGCAACGGAAGCTGCAGCAGCAAACAATGAAAACGTGAGAAAAACTAATGAAATAAAAAATTTGTTAAAAAAAAAAAGAGGAGAAAAAACAACTCGCTTCCGTCTCTTCGATGGCATAACTGTTCAAAATATTCCTCAAATATTCCATTTAATTTTCTGATATGTTCATTTGCATAAAAAGTAAAGCTAATTTAATTTCAAACTGCATCACTTTGGACACATTTTCAATTAACTCTAAATAAAGTTAATTAACAATTGCAATGTTCATGCTGAAAATAATAAAAAAGTAACACAATATCTTAAATGATAATGTTGACTAAGGAATACCCTACATATGTATGTATGTACATGTATGTATATCAAGTCAAAGTGTTGTTTAGCAAGTTTGCAAGCAAATATACAATAACAAAATTCAACATTGATAAAATGTTTTTTTCTGAAAAAACCAACAAGTTGAGTAAATGTGAAAAAAACTGTCTACTAACCTGACCATTTTCATATACCCCTTTCCAGGGTATCATGAAAAGCATCATTAATGCAGCGGCAACTAGCATAATTATCAACATTATCTACACTTATTTTTGTTGTCGCGCAAAAATTAATTAACAATTTGCATAATGATAAACGAAGTGAGTTAAAAGAGAACCAGCAAAATAAAGGAAAAGTGAAATCAAAATGAATCATAGTCCCCATGCTGGCCCGCAAAAGTTCTGATTTCATAGTGAAAGCCAACCAAGTCATTTGTCGTCATAACTTTTGTCATTAAAAGCAATCCTAGTGGAGGGAGGTCGAGAGGTTAAGCTGTACGTGATGGCCGGACAAAGACAGGGTGTATACATTTTTCATAACATGCTAAATATAGAGGAGACATAGACATAGACATTCACATACAACATATAGACACAGAGACAGAAAGATAGACAGACATAAAGCGTGACAAAGGCAAGTCACGTTCCTTAATATGTCTGGCTCTATATGAGCGCTCTTCGACTGTTTGTGTGTGTGTGTTTCAGTCTAACACATTTTTAATTTATTTTCCTGCCACACATTCTATACAATGTACACTCACATATGTGTATTTGTTTTCCTTTTGGTGTGCATCTAGCCGCAGCAGCAGCCCCCGAGCAGCGGGTTAAGAGTTTGAACTCTCAAGTATGAAGTTGGCTTTTGCTGCTGTCATTGGTCAAACTTCCATTCACAGAGTAGACTATGCTTTTAACTGTAACGAAACAAATGTCGTAGAGTCAATTCCAATCGGAAATATTTTCATTGTAGATTCAAAAGTCGAACCTTTAGTATCTAACGAAAACAAAAAAACAAAAATTAAAATTTCGCTAAAAATGTGTTACATTTTGACTCTTTTACAATCTTTTGATCAAACTCAATTGATATTCCTTTTTGTCGTATCAATTGTATTTGTTTATTTTGCGGTCAGATTCTATGGTAAATCCAAGCAGATTGAAAAGAAGCAAGTAGCTGACCCAGGATCAAGAATTGACGAGTTCGAGCGTTATGCCGAGGACTCCGAGTTGGATGAAAGTGATGAAACAATCATTGAAGAAGAAAACGTAAAAGATTTTAATGAGGGTGGCGAACCGCACATGCAGCTGGAGAAAGAAATGGCAACTGGATCTGAAGATGGCAAGGACAAGGAAAAGAACGAGAATGACAAGGATGTAAAGGAGATAACTGAGCTGACACTGTATCCATGGAGGAGAGTATTGACTGCAATGATGAGCCCTTGGTTTTCGGCAATTTGAACCCCTTGCAAAGTGTCGAGCTGATGCGCCTAAATCGCGGAAGTGAAACTTCATTGGCGTCTCCGCAAGCAGAGCACATCAAGCAAAGGTGTTTGTTCTCTAGGGAGTCTGACGTCTAAGCATTCTGGATATTAATTAAATATTCCTTTTCAATTGTTAAATATTTGAGCAGAACAAAAAAAAAAAAAAAAAAAAAAAAAAATCCCCCACAACAACCAAGTCTTGGCCATCTAGGCCTTAATCCTTTCAAAATTAATTTGTTGCCTTTGTGGTGCCGTCACAGGACTTACTGGTGCTACACAAAGACTACCAAACAGGAGGCATACACACAAATATTCCATTGGCCATTTTAATTGGTTTGCTAGCCCATAATCTCTAGGTATAAGTCCCAGGTGGGATGGAGTAGCAAGTGTGCAAAGCATAAAAAATACTAAGTTGACAGTGGTCCAACTTGGCCAAGATGATGCAGCAGGAAAATCCCGATAGTCCCCTTCTTAGCCCTTGCTTCGCTCCCTAGTCTAGACAATTTTAATGGCCATTGTGGTAAATGAAATGCGCTTAAGATTAAAAAGCATCGCTTGGACTTGGCTGCGATGTCAGAAACCGCAAAGCAAAAATAAATACAAATACGAAAAGTCGACAGGAGGAATATGTAGTGACACGGAGAAGCGAGAGAGTAAGGCATACAGAAAGAATACAAGGAGTACTCGACTTATTAACTTCCTGCAAAATGTGCAGATAATATAGGGAAAAAAATTTAAAGAGATTAGGTTGATTAAAAATTAGAAAAGAGTTGAATAAGAACAAGCAGTGGTAAAAGAGGTTTATAGAGGTTTGTTAGACTTATCAGACAAGCAAAATGATTTCAACACATTTTCCGTTTTGCCAGAGCCTATCCCACATTTGGGGTATCGTTCAAGTCGATGCAATCCATGAAATTTTTCGCCCACATGTCCAAAAGTAAACATTTTAAAGTTCAAAAGAAGGTCCTTAACCTGCAGCCTGAGGGAGTGAGCAGATGCACACACTCAAACACGCTCAAGCCCACATACATGCACATATTTACACACACACACACAAACAAACTCTCTTGTATGCCATTGCAGCTGCAGTTGCATTTGCAGTTGTTGCCTTTGTGCTGGAGTTGCTGTTGCTTTGGGCTGCTAAATGAAGTGAGTGTCAACGCAAATGCAAACAAATGGGGAAAAAATGCATAAAGCAAGAAAAAAAGGAGCGAAAGGCGTCACAAATCAACAGAGGACTTTCATCAGAGGAGGTAACAGAATCCCCTATGTTTCTACTGTCATTTCAATCCCTTACCGCACGAACCCGGATTCCTCATCCTTTAAAACCAAATGAGGTCAGCGCTCTGGGCGGGGTTTTAATAAAATTAATGCACTCAAATGTCAGGACAAAGGCAAAATACATTAAAATAAAACAAAACGAAGTGTCACTCTAAATATAACTACAAAAAGAAATAAAATAAAATAAAATGAAATTTAACTTTATGTAAATTCAACTCATGCATTTCCCGTTGACATTTACACAAATGGACGGAATTTGTTGATTGATATGAAAGACAACAGTGTCAATAAAGAAATTGAAATTTGCCATCAATCAAACATTGTAAGTTAAGGTCAATCAAGGGTTCAACTGGCAGAAGTAACCAGATCACTTTTTTGCAACGGGAAACTCTTGAGGATCTAAATCCAAAGGATTGTTGATGCTGATCAAGATTTAATATACGGTCTCTGAGGTCCACAAACGCTTTCAAACAAGGAAACTTTTATCTCTCTTTAAAGTAGTCAGTCTTCTTCATACAAAGGGCTTATATATATATTTCAGTGTTTATCAACGATCCAGTGCTCTGCCCAACAGTGTAGATAATTCGTGCAGACATATCGGTTGTCGTCCTACTACACTTAGTAGGCGAGACTTATTAGTATGATGCCGAAAATTTATTGTCTACTATCAGTTGTTAATCACATTTTATTTTATTTGGCATTAAATATTCAGTTGTATTTGGTTAACTATTTTCATCATGGACAAATCCGACGGCTTCTTTAATCCATTTCTAATTGGACCACCAAGTAGTGGAGGTTGCTTGGACTTTGAAATACCTTTATATTTCACATACTCAGAACCAGTATTTGAGGTTAAACCGGAGCCGGATATTCACTCGAGGGTAGAAACAGATATCTGTTGAAGTTTCATTATTCTGAATTCTTCTTTTCATAGATTTCTCTGTCAAAAACTAAACCAAATCAATTAAATTACTACAAATGAGTAAATTTAAGTAATTACTTTAAAATTCTCGGCAGCTACTTTTCCCACAAAAAACCACAATCTGAGATAATCGTGATTTAATTTCAATTAGCAAGAAATCTGCGTCTTACATTTTAGCATCATGGCCAATGCATCTTTCAATCCATTTAGTATTGGGCCACCGGATGGCAATGCTAGTTTGAACATCAAAATTCCCACATGTCCTTCCTACCCACCGCCAGTGCATGCTGTTACACCCAAAATCAAGGTACATACAAATCGATCTGTTTCACAGGCCTCCATGCCCGAGATGCAATTGAACTTGGCCGAAATGAAAGGTGCCAAATCACAAATTGGCGAAGTGGCTATTTCGAAAGCCATCAATGAAGAGATGGCTGCATTCAAGCAGCTGGCCACTGCTACCAGTCACGAACATCAACGCATACATGCAGGAGGAGGCTCGGAGATGAATCTGCCCCACAACATGACGAAAGATGGCTCGGACACGGTATCGTTGCAAACATTGATGCCAGTGAGAGTGTGCAGCAGTAGCAGCAAAGATAGCAGGATGAGTGTGATGGGAAAAGGTTTCGCCTCAAAGTCAAGTGTCAGATCGAAAGTTTCTGGGAAAAGTCATGTTTCCGATGTCACCGAGGCTTCCAAAGGAACGCAAGCAGTATGGCTGAAATCACAAGGTGATTCAAATTTCGATTTGGAATCCACACATAGCGCAAAGGCTGTCATTAGTAATCTGTCCAAAGCAATCAAGGATTCTAGGCACAGTTTGAAATCTTCTCTAGCTAAATCGAAAATCACATCGGAAGGGACACTTGCAGCAAAAGTTTCCAAAAGAAGTTCTTTATCCAAGTCCAGTAATGTCTCTCAAGAAGCTTCTGCAAAATCTGATAAAATGTCAACCAAAATAAGTATGCATTCAAATGCCTCAAAGCCTACCAAATCGAATATAACTATTAAATCGCGAGCAACCCTGAAAAGTTCGAAGAAGTCTTCGAATATTTCCATAAAAAGTTCCGACAATAAAAATTTATCATGCATAGAACTTGAACCTCCTAAGACTAAGGAAACAGCGAAGGATTCTGATCAAATATCTCATTATTCAATCAAGTCGACCAAGGACAACCCATCACGAATAGCCCAACAAACAAGGAATGAATCTCATCACTCAATTAACTTGGAGAACGAACCTTCCTCCCGCATCTTAATCGAAGAGAAGTGTTGATATGGCAATTCTGTGCTGTATCTGTCAGCCCTGTACAAGTGGCAACCCTGGTTAAGCTTATGTTAATAAAAATTGAGCTCACTCTCATCTAAGCAACCAAACGTTGTGGTTCTACACTTTTCACAAACCAACAGGTTATGGGCCTCAGTGTTAAGTGTATTCACTAAAAAATAGTGTGAAAGTATTGAGTGGTCAAGATTCGTGTATTTTTCTCGGCATAACGGACATTGCAAGAAAAATGAGTTCGATGTACAATATTGAAAAGTTGGACGACGCCAACTATGACACGTGGTGCGTACTTGTGCGAAGTGTGTTGGTACATCAAGATTTGTGGTCAGTGGTTTCAGGAGAACTTGTGGAACCCAAAACTGATGAAGCGTTTGAAACATGGAAACGTCAAAACGACAAAGCCATGGCGGTGCTGTTTTTGTCAATAAGTGCGCCGCAATTGAACTCCATAAAAAAGTGCGAAAGAGCTAGCGAGATATGGAAAGAACTAGAAAAGTTCCATCGACCAACAGGTCCAGTGAGAAAAGTGACTCTGTTTAAGAAGTTATTAAACAAAAGAATGGCTGAAGGTGACAGCGTGCAAAAACACATATTGGAATTTTCAAACATTATTGAAAATTTGTCGGTGATCGATGTAAGTTTGCCAGAAGAGTTTACCGTAATTTTGTTGCTTGCGAGTTTGCCCATGTCTTATGAGAACTTTGTCGTGGCCTTGGAAGCTCGTGATGAGTTGCCGAGTTTCAGTGCCATAAAATGCAAGCTAGCCGAAGAAAATGAACGACGAAAGACGAACAATCAAAACGATGTTGTACAGGCATTCGCAGCATGCTCTATCGGCGGTGAGAGGGGTAAGCGACGAGACAACAAGTCAGGGGCAGACAGGCGCCGATGCTTTAAATGTGGCCAACCAGGACATTTCGCGGCAAAATGCGCGATGAAAGAAGAGAATGAAAACAACGCCAATGTGAGAGGCGGGAAAAACAGCGGAAGATGCGACTATTGGAAGAATAAAGAGGGGCAACGATCATTTGTCGGCGTTGCCACTAACAATCGGATGGATATCGATGATTGGGTTATCGATAGTGGCGCCACATCACACATGTGTGCGCACCGTGAGTTATTTAATCAACTTGAACAAAATAATGAAATTATTGAGTTGGCAGGAAATTATTCCATGACGTCTCAAGGCAGAGGAACAGTGATTGTACACAGCAAACTTGGGTACACAATAACGCTCAGAGACGTTTTATTTGTACCAGGCTTGCAATGCAATTTTATATCGGTGGGAAAAGCGGTTTCAAATGGATGCACCGTACTGTTCAATTCGGGAACTGCCAAAGTTAATGACGATAAGGGCATCAATATATTAATGGCCAAAAAGGTCTGTGGATTGTTTCTGTGTGAAACTAAAAATCAAGAGAGACTGTGTGTTTCTAAAGCCTCCGATGAGCTCGAAAAATGGCATATGCGATATGGTCATTTAAATGTGCAAAGTTTGCGTGAGCTGCAGAACAAAGGAATGGTTCGAGGTTTGACATCAAGCATTACTGGAGAAAATCTAGACTGCATAGATTGCATGAAAAACAAGTGTCATGTAAAGCCGTTTGAAAAATCGCAAACTAGAGCTACGAAGTTGCTGGAATTAATTCATAGTGACGTATGTGGGCCTATGAACAAGGAATCCAATGGTGGGGCCAAATATTTTATGACAATGATCGATGATTTGAGCCGATATATTCATGTCTATCCCATGAAGTATAAGTCAGAGGTGGCCAAAATAATTAAAGAACACGTTACCATGGTGGAGCGTCAGACAGGCCGGAAAGTGAAATCCATAAGGAGTGATAATGGAACGGAGTATGTCAATAAAGAGTTAGATGAATTCCTGAAGTCCAATGGCATAAAGAGACAGCTCACAGTCCCTTACACTCCACAGCAAAATGGGGTAGCAGAACGCTGCAACCGGACACTCGTGGAAATGGCAAGAGTAATGCTGAATAGTGCAGGTTTAAAAGAAAGCTTCTGGGCAGAGGCAATAGTTTGTGCTGCATATCTAAGAAATAGATCGCCAACAAAATCAGTTGAAGGCAAAACGCCGTTTGAAGTGTTTACTGGACACAAGCCTGTGGTTAAGCACTTAAAAGTATTTGGATGCGTCGCAGTTGCACTAGAAAAGGGACCAAGGAAAAAGTTCCAGGAAAAGGGAAGAGAGTATATCATGGTCGGATATTCGGAATCTTCAAAAGCGTATCGTTTATACGATAAGAAAACTGGCGATGTCAAAATAAGCAGGGATGTATATTTCATTGAGAACTGTCAGACAAGGATTAGAGAAAACTCTGAAGTTACAATGGTACTGGATGAAGTAATAGATGAACCCAACAATGTCGTGGAAGATCATGTTTCAACAGAAGACATTAGTTCTGAGGATACAGGTAATGGTAATCTGACAAATTGTGTAGACGATGAGGCTGCAGATAATGATGTGGAAGTCTATGAGGAACCAAAAAGGGGCCCAGGCAGACCAAGAATAGTCAGAACGGGTCTACGAGGACGACCAACCAAACAATATAATGTTCTGAATGTAATGTTGGCAACTAACGTAGAAGTACCAGAAACAGTGCAACAAGCACTAACGGGTCAACAAGCAGAGAAATGGAAGACAGCAATGTAAGATGAATATGAAGCCTTACTGCGAAACAATACATGGGAACAAGTTAAATTACCAGCTGGTGTGAAACCCATTGGATGCAAATGGATATTTACTCTGAAAGAGAATGCAACTGGAGAAATCGAACGATACAAGGCAAGGCTCGTGGCGAAAGGGTGCAGCCAGAAATATGGAATAGATTATAAAGAGACTTATTCACCGGTGGTGCGCTACGCTACAATACGGATGATCCTTGCAATGGCAGCGGAATATGAACTATACGTTCATCAAATTGATGTATCGACGGCATACTTGAATGGAGATCTTGGAGAAGAGGTCAAGCTGGCCGAGTTTGGAACACAACGTTGGATGCTGTACTGAGAAAGTTGGGATATGAGGCATGTGAAAGTGAGCCATGCCTATACACAAGATGTGCACCAGATAAGACGATTGACGTAATCGCCGTTTATGTTGATGACTTGCTGCTTGCGTGTTCAGACAAGGGTAAGATGTTAGCTACTAAACAGGCTATCTCTTCTGAATTTCAGGTTGTCGACAAAGGACCGATTACACACTTTCTGGGTCTCAAAATCCAACGTGATGGTGACAAAGGGGCTATACGTCTCAGCCAGAGTGTGCATATCAGGAGCCTGATGAAGGAACTGGGCATGGAGATTTGCCACACGGTATCCACGCCGTTAGAAGCTAATTTCCAGGTTAAGTGCGACAACAAGTCGTGCAAACGCATCGATGCTACGGAATATCAATCCGTAATAGGCTCTTTGATGTATATTGCGCTATGCTCACGACCAGACATTTTGCACTCGGTGTGCAAATTATCACAGAGGAATAAAGATCCCCATGGCGAGCATCTCGCAGCAGCGAAACAAGTGCTGAGATATCTGAACCAGACGGCAGCAATGGCAATAACGTACAAGAAGACCGGCGCTGCGATCACAGGCTATGCAGATGCAGATTGGGCAGGTGACTCAACTGATAGAAAGTCCTACACTGGATATGCATTCATGTGGGGCGGCTCAGTAATCTCATGGACATCAAGAAAGCAAAAATCTGTGGCTCTAAGCAGTACCGAGGCAGAATATATGGCGCTTTCCGATGCTGCAAAAGAGGCTATTTATATAAGAAAACTGATAAATGAGATGAAATTGTATTTTAAGCTTGATTGTATAACCTTACATGGCGATAATGTTGGTGCTTTAAATCTTGTAAAAAACCCTGTTTATCATGCTAGAAGCAAACATATTGATGTAAAGTACCACCATATAAGAAACTCATTTGAAGAGAATTTGATTAAGCTAGAATACTGTCCAACAACCGAAATGATTGCTGATATTCTTACTAAGAATCTATCTAAAGTTAATCATTTAAAATGTACGGCGTTGCTTGGACTAAATAGGTATTAGAACCCTGAATTGAGGGGAAGTGTTGATATGGCAATTCTGTGCTGTATCTGTCAGCCCTGTACAAGTGGCAACCCTGGTTAAGCTTATGTTAATAAAAATTGAGCTCACTCTCATCTAAGCAACCAAACGTTGTGGTTCTACACTTTTCACAAACCAACAAGAAGAAAAGCACTCAAGAAAAAGTGCAGTCAAGGAAATTGGGTCAAGCGTTTCGAAGCAGCTAAAAAATTTTATTAAAGAAAACACTCCAAATAAAGTGATCGAAGAGGCCAATGTATTGGCCAACCGTCTGAAAGCTGGCAATGTGAGTTCATTCAGACGCTTCAGTCCACTGATCAGCACCTATCCGACCTCCGAGCCCGAGAAACTTTTCCGTGATGATCGCATGTCCCAATGGTTCAAGGAAGCGGTGCTCTCCTAAAACAAGATTCACAACAACAACAACATTCAATAAAAATTAAAGCTGAAACTAAAACTTTATTCGTTGCAATTTCAATTTTTATTTAATTTTTTTTTTTTATTTTTTGTTTTGTTTTATTCATTCTATTGCAACTTGATTTGCGGTTGAACATTTTGCTGACATTTTGGGTCGTTAATTTAAATGCTCTGCAAAAAAAAAAAAGAAAGAAAACTGTTGTGGTTAGTTGTGCGTTCAAAATGCGCTGGGTCATAAAATATGCATAACCATTTGTTTCACTTGCATAAAAAATACAAAAAAATAAATTTATTTGCATCAATAAAAAGTTCTTTTTGTTTTAGTTTAAAGGAAAATACTGTACATGCTTTTGACGATTGTAAAATGTTATTTTAATTACAACACAAATGCAGTTAAGGGTGAATCAAAGCGGAAAAAAAATTAAAAAGCAGAGGGGGAATTAGTATATAGCTCTTTGTGTCCCAAAACTATGTTAGATTAGTTTAAAAAACCACTGCCGATTTAGGAAATATTAATTTGAAAGGTTTTGAAGTGAATTGATGGCTTTTTATCTATATCTTGATTAGTACTTCAAAAGACTAATCTTAAGTGGTATTTGTTGACCCTTCATTCATTCCAAAACAGTTCAAAATTTTCTTACATTTGGAAAAAGCTGTTTTACATTGCAGCGAAAAATTTAGAAAAATACATGATCTTTCGTCTTGACATACTAATCCGGCTAATCCCATATTATGGCAAGTGTATAGATAAATATTTATGTAGCTTGCCAGTTTAGGGGGACAGAGGGGAGTGTTGGGGAATGAGTTAAGAAAAATTTTCATGTTGACCATGTTGTTTGGAAGCATTGTGGTTAATTTTATTTATTACAGCGCAAAATGCTAATTGCAACACAAACCATAACAGCAACAAAATTAGTCGGTGGCTAGCTGCCTAATCAGGGATATTATAAATGCAATGGGCTCATTTTTTTGAAACAAGACTATTCCTCCCCTTAAAGTCGTTTCATAGAGAAGGCTAACAAGGATAGGCGGATTGTTTGTATAAGTCTATTATACATACTTGGCTTTCATTTCATTCTTTTCTCTGGGTTTTTTTCTCTTTTCTAATTTCTTTTATCTCTTTTTGTACCCTTTCTTTATACCCTATTTGTAAGATTAAAATGGGTATAATATTGTATTATTAAGAATAGAAAATGCATTTGGAGCAAGGACAATTAGGAATAGACATTTAATTGCCTGCTTCTTGCGGCCTTTAAAGACAAAGGGCCGAAAAGCGCCCAATTTAAAAATTTTCAAATTCAATTTAAAAACAACAAAGTGGGTCACAAAAGAAACTTTGAATTCTCAAAACATTCCCAATTGATGCCTGTTTAAATAAAATTAAAATTACAAAACGGCTACACATTCCCGCATAACTTTCTTCGCTCACTTGTGTAGTTTTTTTTTTTAAGTGGCATGAACATCGTTGCGTTTTCTTGACAATTTCCAATTCCCTCTTCTGGTCATTCTACGGCTCTCTCTCTCTGTTCCACCAGATATTTTTCTTCAATTGTTGCACAATTTTTTAATTTGTTGCTTGGCGAAAAACTGAAAAATGGTTTAGAGAATTTTAATAAAAAATGGGTGGCAGAAAACTGTGAACAACTCACATGGACAAACTATACTAAATCATATTTTTTGGTTCAACTATTGTCTTATTCCTTGGCCAATTAAATTCAGATTATTCTCAAGCTAACACACAATTTTCACATATTTAACTCACAATCAGACAAAACACAATTCCATTAAAACAAGATGGGAACTTCAGAAGGTCCGAAGAATACGTCAACGTGTGCTGAATATATGAAGATATGGTCAACAGACCATGATGACGACGGCGCATTCGGGCCGAATGCTTAGTCAGGACGGCCGGATGTGGGGTTGGATTGGAAACGCCGAAGGCCAGACCACCTCAAACAGCTGTTAAACGACGGCGTGGCAAGCGATCTATATGAGACGAGGTGGCAAGCGACCCACAAAAACGACGATGTAGCAGCAGCTACGAGACGAGGAGGAAGAACTTTTTAAGACGAGCCAACGACGAAAAGACGTGTATTAAAGAAGTATTAAAGACGAAAAAGAAGTAAAGAAATTTATTAAAAGAAGTAAAGAAGTGTTAAAGACGAAAGACGTGTAAAAACCTAAAGACGAAACAATTACCATTCAATTCATTATTATAGTTACTAAAACCTAATTATAATCTAAAATAAAACCTATTATCATATAACTAAATATAAATCAAACGGGACTACTTATTTCTACGGAATCGGAACCTAGTCCCACAAATATATGGGTTGAGTTCACTGGAGCCTAAACCATCCGGCTATTATTACTTATTTTTAGTCAATTTGTTTATTGCCTATTTTAAGGCAGATCGCAAATAAAATAAATAAAAAAAAAAAAAAAAAACCTTTAACTAAGTGATTTTGAAAATGCAATTTAAAGTTTCCTTATATCTTACAATCAATTCACTTCACAGAGTTGTCAAAAGTAGCCAAAAGCTCCCAAAAGCTCTCAAGGAGTCCTTATTTCCATAATGTTGTTTTTGTAATGAGGTCATTCGGAATAGCTCAGAAGATATTTAATCCATGAAGTACCCTAAAACGTGGATACGTGAAGGATTTCAGGACTTCTATGAAGTTTCATAAAATTTTTACCTTTCTTACAAAATATTGGGCGCATTTTGTTGACAGATTCTGAAACTCAACAGATGGTTTGATTTTATCTTTATTCTGTATTTATTTCAGATGAAGAAATATTAGAAAAGTGTCAAAGATAAACGGAAATAACCGAGGTATGCGAAACAGACAAAAAACAAGATAATGTTTAAGATAATTTATGTATATAGCTTCATGAAGCTAATAAGGTATAAAACGAACTTATTCGCTATTGATTAGACTTATTGTTTTAGATAAATTAAACCAAATTGTTCTTTTATGTTATCACATATTAAAAAATGTGTTCTCCAAATTTAGCTGTAAATGCAATGGGCTCATTTTTTGAAACAAGCTATTCCTCCCTTTAAAGTCGTTTCTGAGAAGGCTAACAAGGATGGCGTTGTTTGTATAAGTCTATTATACATACTTGGCTTTCATTTCATTCTTTTCTCTGGGTTTTTTTCTCTTTTCTAATTTCTTTTATCTCTTTTTGTACCCTTTCTTTATACCCTATTTGTAAGATTTAAATGGGTATATTATTGGATTATTGAGAATAGAAAATGCATTTGGAGCAAGGACAATTAGGAATAGACATTTAATTGCCTGCTTCTTGCGGCCTTTAAAGACAAAGGGCCGAAAAGCGCACACAATTTAAAAATTTTCAAATTCAATTTAAAAACAACAAAGTGGGTCACAAAAGAAACTTTGAATTCTCAAAACATTCCCAATTGATGCCTGTTTAAATAAAATTAAAATTACAAAACGGCTACACATTCCCGCATAACTTTCTTCGCTCACTTGTGTAGTGTTTTTTTTTAAGTGGCATGAACATCGTTGCGTTTTCTTGACAATTTCCAATTCCCTCTTCTGGTCATTCTACGGCTCTCTCTCTCTGTTCCACCAGATATTTTTCTTCAATTGTTGCACAATTTTTTAATTTGTTGCTTGGCGAAAAACTGAAAAATGGTTTAGAGAATTTTAACAAAAAATGGGTGGCAGAAAACTGTGAACAACTCACATGGACAAACTATACTAAATCATATTTTTTGGTTCAACTATTGTCTTATTCCTTGGCCAATTAAATTCAGATTATTCTCAAGCTAACACACAATTTTCACATATTTAACTCACAATCAGACAAAACACAATTCCATTAAAACAAAAGCCAAACAAGCAAAATAATCTGGGAAATTTTAAATTGTTCGTTGTCGAAAAGCCTCAAGTAAATTGCAATTTATCTTTATGCTTTTAGCCCGTTGGCTAAAAATACTTAAATAGTCTAAAGGACTAAATATCCTTAGGCATTGTAATAAGCCTAATCCCCAATGCGATTGCCGTCCGCCGACTAATAAAGACAGTTACATATGAATGGTTAAAAGGGAATGAAAAGATCAAGTTTCGAAATTCCCAAAGTGCCAAATCAAATGCTCTTTAGTAACTTTATTTTTTGTTAATAATTATTTGATCTTTCAAAAGAAAGAGGAAAGATTTTTTCGTCGTAGGATAATTGTATTCAAAAAACTTAAATTAAGAGATTTACATTTTTTTTTATTAGAAAAATTATCTATTAGTTTCTTAATGTAGCAAATATTTTTAATCTTTTATATAAACTGCTTTGACTTTATTTAAACGTTTCTTAACTCTTTGAAAGGCACATTGTAAAATTGTGAAATTTCAACAAAACACTTGAACTAGAGTTTGATTGATTCCTAAACCTATTATTTCTATTTAAATAAAGTTATTGAAATAAAAGTTTACAAAAAAAGTTTGCCGAGTTGTGACTCAGGCCCAGTTGTGACATTCTCAAATATTTTTGATATGCGGTATTGAATGACAGATTGAGCCCTGTAATTCATGTTCGTTAGACGTTCTGCAGTTTTTGGACAGACACCAACGTTAATAATCGCATTGTATATACGAGTACCAAACATCGTGTTGAAAAACGTGCGAAAAAGTTTTTGATTTTTTTCAAAGTACCAAAATTTTGTAAAATTAACAGTGAAAATGTGAGTGTAATGCATTAAAATATTCTATTTGCCGACTGAGCTGGGGTGCCCAGTTATGTCTTATATTTATACCCTTCCAAAAAGGGTATATTAATTTTGGTCAGAAGTGTGCAACGCATAGAACGAAGCATCTCCGACCATACAAAGTATATATATTCTTGATCAGCACGCCGAGACGAGTTCAAATAGCCATGTCCGTCCGGCCGTCTGGATCAACGCAATCTCCTCCTAGACCGTAAAAGCTACAGAGCTGAAATTTTCACGTAGGCTTGTATATACTGCAGGGGTTGTATATCTCGGATTCAGCCGGATCGGACCACTATATCATATAGCTCCCATACGAACCCCAAAGTCACGAACAGTGACTTTTCTCAATAACTTCATTAATTTCTGTGCTATTAGAGAGATTATTACGCCTATAAACTACTGTGCCAAATTTGATCAAGATCGGATGACTGTATCATATAGCTGCCATAGGAACGATCGGTCGCAAACAGTGACTTTTATAAGTAACTTCGTTACTTTAAACGCGATTGCTTTCAAATTAAACATTTGTTAGTTTAATATATCTGTTCATGACTGTGCCGAATTTGATAAAGATCGGATGACTATATCATATAGCTCCCATAGGAACGATCGGTCGAAAACAGTGACTTTTGTAAATAACTTCGTTACTTTTAACGCGATTGCTTTAAAATTTAACATTTGTTAGTTTAATATATCTGTTAATGACTGTGCCAAATTTGAAAAAAGATCGGGTGACTATATCATATAGCTCCCATAGGAACGATCGGTGGAAAACAGTGACTATGATCAATATCTTCGTTATTTCCTATGATTGTAGGCCATACTTTCGCAAACATAAGCCTTTTTAGATAAAACGTTCTTCCACATTGATGGCTAATAGGTAAGGAAAGAGTTACCAAAAAAGTTGCAAGGGTATACAAACTTTGACGCGGTCGAAGTTAGCCCCGGCCCTTTGGTTGCAATAGGATTATGTAAAATTGTCAAATTCAAACATTTTTGTTGTTGCATAAAAACAAGGAAAGGAAATTTACTTAATGAGACCAGTTTGTCCGAAAATATTTTGGAAGATCTCGAGCGGGAAGCTTCGGGATTGTTTCATTTGGTAAAAACACAAATTAAGTAATGTTTGGGAATTAAAGGACTTTATATAGTTTAAGTCAATGTTGATTTGTGTTTTTCATTATTTTTGCCATTGCCATAATAAGTAAACCATTAAATCACAACAATTGGTGTGACATTCCTTTGGTATTTTCTTATTTTCAGTGAATTTCTTAAGGTGACTCATAACTGGGCCACTGTTTTCGCCCAAAAAAAGTTATCCAGATTAAATCTGTTCCAAAATGTTTTGAGTAACTCAAATTAACATACTTTCTTTGAAAAAAGTTGCGTTTAGTTAATATTTAAATGTTAAACTTCTTAATTTTTCATTTCCTGGAACTGAGAAAACCATTTTGAGGTTTTTCAAAACCCGGGTCACAACTGGGCCCTCTCCCCTACACAGTTGCTGAATTTGATACTTGTTTCCATCTTAAGCCGCTTGAGTAATATTTTACCCCTACTTAAAACAGAGTTTAATAGTGGGCACTTAATATATTTTAGAAAATAAATTTTAACGAGTAAAAAAATGCAATTTGAAATATAGTCCTTAGATCTTTAGTTTAAAATATAAAAGTGCACTCATGTTAGTTCTAAAAGTATAAAAAAATGTCTACTTTCTTTGTACATCCTTCGACCTTTAAATATAAAGGATCTCTAATAAGAGATCCTTCATCGCTTTTATCAAAAAACATGTGAATAAAAAATATTTGTTGTATCAAATCAATTGCCAAGTGAGGGCTTTTTTTGTTTCTTTATCCTTTACGTGGATAATGATATTTTCATTTCACATAGTAAATTGTCGAATGTAATAAGCATTAAATTTTCTTAGATGCAGTTGCAATTACATTGTAATTACAGGACCAGAGTCGCTTTCCATGCAGGTCTCAGAACAGGTAAAAAGTATTAAACCAAGCACTTCAGTACCAGCTTATGACAGATATACAAACATATGTAGGTAGGTATGAATGTAGGTACTTACATACATATATACAAATATATAAGTAGTTGGGTAGTAATATGAGTTAAATTTTCAGATTTTCGCCTCCCCACTCTTCTTTTTTTCTATAAAATAACGCTTAAGATGTCTATGTCCTGTTCATCCTAATTCGCCCCAAGTAATTTGCCTTTGCATAATTTTTAGTTTTATTATCAAAATATATTTCGCTCAGCTGCACATGCACCAGTCTGTATCAGCATGATGAAAACTTCAATTGTCTCAGCATCTCAGCATTTAATCAGCATCGTATCGTCAACCTTTTCGTTTGTATTTGGATAAAGAACCATACAATCGCCTTCTATGGAATCTTCGATTTAAGTGTTATACAAACGCACCAATTTGTATTGTCTCACATATTTGTTGATCGAACCTCGCCTCCTGCGGAATCCTCGATTTAAGTGTTATACAAATGCACCAATTTGTATATATATGTAGGAAATGAAGTGTCAGGCAGGCATAATCATGGCAATCGTTTGGTACCGAGTGAGCGAGACAGAACGACACGCAGTGGCCGTACCTATCTGGTCGACTCACTCATGAAAATAAAGCAGAAGCGTCGATGGGAAAGCACTCGCAATCGTACTCTCGCCTCGATCACATCGCACACCCAAATTTGTCGCTAAGGCCATTATAATAATTAATAAATATATGTATTCTTAACACAAAGAAACATTGTTAATAAATAATAAAGTTTAAATAAGGAAATCACATCCTTAAATAATATTGAACTAAATAACCAGGAATATTCCAATTCTACAAACTGGGGGCTCAACCGGGATTTCTGGCCCAAGACAATTAGTGAAAATCGTGTGTGTGTGTGTGTGTGAAGTTCGCAAATGAACAGAAAATTGTTAAAATTGCATGCATTAACGTGTAATATATATACAAAATCAAGGTTGTTGGCGAACGAATTTCAAAAGACGCAACCACTACAAGTTCAAAAACTAGTGGAAGTTGGCGTGACTGTACGAGAGGCGACGAGTGGACGGTGAGACGGTGAGCGGTCGGACGACGCAAGAAGAGCGTCACGCAGAATTTTGGCGCCGTTTCGGCAAAAGTCGGCGGCTGAAGTTGTGAGCAGCTCGAGAAGGGTGGTGACTCGAGAGGAAAAGAGAAAGCAGACAGCGGACACGAAATTGATGAAAATTAGTGTTCACTGTGGAAGCAGACAGACGGAGAGAGCAGACAGCGGACACGAAGTTGATGATAACCAGTGTTCACTGTGGAAGCAGACAGACGGAGATAGCAGACAGCGGACACGAAGTTGATGATAACCAGTGTTCACTGTGGAAGCAGACAGACGGAGAGAGCAGACAGCGGACACGAAGTTGATGATAATTAGTGGTCACTGTGGAAGCAGACAGACGGAGATAGCAGACAGCGGACACGAAGTTGATGAAAATTAGTGGTCACTGTGGAAGCAAACAGACGGAGAGAGCAGACAGAGGGCACGAAGTTGATGATAACCAGTGTTCACTGTGGAAGCAGACAGACGGAGAGAGCAGACAGAGAGCACGAAGTTGGTGATAACTAGTGTTCACTGTGGAAACGGAAAACCAAAGGAGAACAGAAAGCGGAGAACAGAAACCGTTACAAAAGCAGACGACGCCGACAAGACCAAACGAGAAGGCAGCAGACACGAAGTTGAGACAATTGGTGTGGAGCAGACAAAGAGAGATCACGAGAACGAGTGGAAAACAGCCGAGTGAGTAGCGACAACAGAGTGAGTGGCAACAGAGAGCGAACCGAACAGTTGCTACAGAGATATTGAGTGGCTCCATAGAGCAGGACGACTATAATTGGGTGAGCTGTTTAATTATTGTCTTGAGTGTGAGTTACTTTGCTTGCACAGCGAAACCAGACCGGTGGCAAAAATATCGACGAAATTGATGCGAGCTGCAGAGAGCACATTTCTAAGAATCGTCTGAATTAAACCATAACCTAACACAATTTGACCTACATTAACATAGTGTGTAAATCTTGTTAAGTCGTAACAAATTTGATTGATTAATACTACCTATATATTACTATACCAATCTTGTTAAGCAATATAACTGTAATTGAGTGAAATGGATCGAGGTGAGATTCTAACGTTGCGTATTGAGGAGTTGCGCACTAAATTGAGAGAGTTAGGGCTAGAGACTACAGGCCTTAAAGCAGAGCTGCAAACGCGTCTACTCGCTCACTACGATCTAATAGAAATTGAGAATGACGGGCAGGAGGCAGATTTCGCCTCGGCTAGAACAATTCGAGAAGTCCCGAACACAGATGGGCAAAGGTCATGGTTCACACTAAAAGATGTGGAGGGAAGCGTTTCAGAGTTTTGCGGTTTAGGTTCGATTGATGTTGTACAATGGATTAGGGAGCTAGAAGAATGCGCTTTAACCGTACAGTGGAGTCAGTTACAGCTTTTTGTGTATGCAAAACAATTGTTAAAGGGAGCTGCATTATCGTTTATACGTAGTAAGAGAGATATTTGTAGTTGGGAGTCCCTGAAAGTAGCTTTGAAAAACGAATTTAGAGTAAAGGTTTCATCAGCAGAAGTTCATAGAAGACTGAGCAATCGACAGTTAAAGAGAGGTGAGAACTTGTATGAGTTTTTGTATTCGTTAATGGAAATCGCAAAGCCAATCGATTTGGATGACGAAAGTTTAATCGAGTATTTCGTAGAAGGTATACCAGACATGAGAGCAAATAAGGCATTATTGTATCAGGCGAGAACAGTGGATGCGTTAAAAGTTCAAATAGAGACCTACTTAAAATCCTATGATCCTAGAAAGTCGTCAAAGAAAACAACATTCGAGTCATCTGTTCACAAGCAAGGTAGAGATAATAGAGAGAAAAATTCGACAACAAAAGATGATCGCAAATGTTTTAAGTGTGGTGATCCTTCACACATGATGAGAGACTGTAACAAGAAAACGTTTACTTGTTTTAAATGTGGCAAAACAGGCCATCGTTCGTTTGAATGTAAAGATAAAGATACCACCAAAGTTGAAAGCACCAATGTTGTAGATGATAAATTAATAAAAGCATCAGGTAAATTTACTGATTCGGGTTTGGAGTTGAAAGAAGTAACTTATAAATCGATTAAGTTCAACGGTCTAATTAATACAGGAGCAAATTTGAGTCTCATACGTAAAAGCGTGTTTGTTAAACTCGGAATTAAGTCACTAACTGGATATTCGAAGACTCTTACAGGCATTGGTGGAAGTCATGTGATGACCTTCGGTAGTTTTAGCATAACTGTCAAGATAGATGGCATTGAGATGGAAGTCGAGTTTCATATCGTTCCTGATGAAGACATGGCATATGAGGCAATTTTGGGTAGAACCATATTAGATCACGTCGATTTGGTTGTTACCAAGAAAGGTACAAAGTTTGTGAGCATCAACAGAAAAGAATCACTGTGTAACGCGAATAAATCTTGTGCTGAGTTGTTTGAGGAATTTGAAAGTATGTGTATGCACAGTGCAGAACAGAATAAATTGGAAATCAAGAGTGAATTGTCACATATCAGTGCAGAAATCGGTAGTGAAGTCAAGAAGTTGATTAATAGTTACAAACCTATTAGAAATACAAACACTCCTATAGAAATGAAGATTGTACTAACGGATGAGTTGCCAGTTTATCAGCATCCAAGGCGTCTAGCAGAGTCTGATCAGAAAATCGTTGATAGTACAGTACAAGAATGGTATAGAGGAGAAGATAATAAGGCCAAGTTTTTCCGAATATGCTTCGCCTGTTGTACTTGTAACAAAGAAGAATGGGAAAAAGCGTCTGTGCTGCGATTACAGAAAGCTAAATGAGAAAGTGGTCCGAGATAATTTTCCTATGCCACAAATGGACACCGTATTAGAAAAACTTCAAAGTGCGTTGGTTTACACTACTTTAGTCTAACAAACGGGTTTTTCCATGTTCCTGTTGAGGAAAAATCTCAGAAGTACACTGCATTCGTAACTCAGAATGGTCAGTATGAATTCCTGTACGTACCATTCGGAATTTCCAACTCTCCAGCAGTTTTTACCAGATTTATAATGGCGGTAATGAGAGAATCAGTAAAGAATGGAGATGCAGTGGTGTATATGGACGATATAATTATACCAAGTGTTAGCGTGAATGATGGTCTAATTAAACTTAAAAGGGTGTTGAAGATAGCTGCGGAAAATGGTTTGAGAATAAACTGGGAGAAATGTCAGATACTGCAGAGTAAAGTAAATTTTTTGGGCTATATAGTTGAAAATGGAAGTATTAAGCCAAGTAAGGAGAAGACTGATGCCGTTTCAAGATTCCCGATCCCACATGATAAGAAGTCAGTTCAACGATTTTTAGGGTTAACATCGTATTTCCGTAAATTTATCGAAGGATACGCAGTAACAGCTAAGCCCTTGACTGACATTTTGCGAAAGGACAACAAGTTTGAGTTTAAAGAATTGCAAATGGTAGCGTTTGAGCAATTGAAGTTAGCATTGATCAAAGGTCCTGTTTTAAAGCTATACAATCCTAAGCTAGAGACTGAAATTCACACTGATGCCTCGAAACACGGTTTCGGAGCTGCGCTTTTACAGAAAGATTCAGAAGATGGTTTATTCCATCCGGTACAATATATGAGTCGGAAAACTAAACCTTGCGAAGAGAAGTATGATTCATATGAACTTGAGGTTTTAGCAGTTATTGGAGCATTAATAAAGTGGCGTATATATGTGTTAGGATTGAGATTTAAGATTGTCACAGATTGTAATGCGTTCACGATGACAATGAAAAAGAAAGAGGTTCCGTTGCGTGTAGCACGTTGGGCAATGTACCTACAAGATTTCGATTATCAGATCGAACATCGTTCAGGTTCAAAGATGCGGCATGTGGATGCCTTGAGCCGTTTATCTTGTTTTCTGCTAACTGACACTATAACCCATAAATTAAGGGAAGCACAGTTGTCAGATGATTGGACTAAATTGATTAGGAGCTTAGTTCAACAGAAAGGATATGAAGATTTTTACATTGAAAACGAAATATTGTTAAAGGACCCTAATCGAGAACTTATTGTCGTTCCCTCGCAGATGGAAAAGGAAATAATACAGATTGCACATAAACAAGGACATTTTGGAGCTAGAAAGACTCAGGATATCGTAGAAAAATCGTATTATATTCCAAAAATTAAAAGAGAAGGTAGTCCGTGTTGTTGAGTGTTGCGTGGAATGTCTTATTGTTAATGCCAAGACCGGCAAAAAGGAAGGATATTTGATGCCAATAAGTAAAGGAGATCAGCTATTGATGACAGATCACATTGATCACGTTGGCCCGATGGAGGTCACAACAAAGCGTTACAATCATATACTTGTTATTGTTGATGGGTTCTCTAAGTTTGTATGGTTGTATCCGACTCGTGGAACAGGAGTCGAGGAAGTACTTAGTTCTCTTGAAAGGCAGGCCATAATTTTTGGTAACCCGATGAGAATAATTTCTGACAGGAGAGCAGCATTCACGTCCAATGCGTTTAAGGAATATTGTAACAGACAGGATATACAGCATTTACTGATAGCAACAGGTGTACCCCGTGGCAACGGCCAAGTAGAAAGGATGCATAAGATAATAGTTCCAATGATTTCAAAGTTAAGTCAAAAGAATGAGGGAAACTGGTACAAGTATGTAGGTCGTGTGCAACAATTTATTAATAATACTGCTCCAAGAAGTACAAGAGTTACACCTTTTAAGATTTTGACAGGAATAGAGATGCGTAGTCCTGATGATCCCAAAATGAGAAAGCTGATAACCGATTCGTTAATAGAAGAATTAGACTGTGGTCGTGATAAGATTAGAGCGGAGGCTCGAAAGAATATCGATGAAATACAGCAGGAAATGAAAAGAACGTTCGACAAAAACAGGAAATGTGAAAGAAAATACAATTTAAACGAGTTAGTGGCGATTAAACGTACGCAGTATGGGACAGGTCTAAAGTTGAGAGGTAAATACTTAGGACCATATAAAGTTACGAAGGTGAATAGGCACAGTCGATACGACGTCGAGAAGGTTGGCGACGGTGAAGGACCTTGTAAGACCTCAACAGTGGCTGAGTTCATGAAACCTTGGCTAGGATCATTCGGGTCGAATGACTTGTCAGGACAGCCGATTGTAGGAAATGAAGTGTCAGGCAGGCATAATCATGGCAATCGTTTGGTACCGAGTGAGCGAGACAGAACGACACGCAGTGGCCGTACCTATCTGGTCGACTCACTCATGAAAATAAAGCAGAAGCGTCGATCGGAAAGCACTCGCAATCGTACTCTCGCCTCGATCACATCGCACACCCAAATTTGTCGCTAAGGCCATTATAATAATTAATAAATATATGTATTCTTAACACAAAGAAACATTGTTAATAAATAATAAAGTTTAAATAAGGAAATCACATCCTTAAATAATATTGAACTAAATAACCAGGAATATTCCAATTCTACATATATTTGTGTATCGAACCTTGTATTCGCCTTCTGTGGAATCTTCGATTTAAGTGTTATACAAACGCACCAATTTGTATTACATATTTATTGATCGAACCTCGCCTCCTGCGGAATCCTCGATTTAAGTGTTATACAAATGCACCAATTTGTATATATATTTGTGTATCGAACCTTGTATTCGCCTTCTGTGGAATCTTCGATTTAAGTGTTATACAAACGCACCAATTTGTATCACATATTTGTTGATCGAACCTCGCCTCCTGTGGAATCTTCGATTTAAGTGTTATAGAAACGCACCAATTTGTATTAAGTGTCACATATTTGTTGATCGAACATCGCCTTTTGTGGAATCTTCGATTTAAGTGTTATATAAACGCACCAATTTGTATTAAGCGTCACGCACCAATTTGTATTAAGTGTCTGGATCCTTACAACAATCGCCGGATTGACCATCCCGAGATGTTATTTCAACAGCAGCGATCAAATCCATAATGACCCACACGTTCGTTGACGCCAGCGAATTGGCATACGCAGCAGTCTGCTACCTTAGCTTCGTGGCCTCCAAGGCGAACGTGGCACCGTTGAGTCCACTATCTATACAAAGGATGGAACTGCAGACCGCAGTTATCGGAGCAAAGCTGAGTAACCGAATCCAACACAATCCAAGTTTGTCAATTAATTCGAGTTGTTATTGGTCCGACTCAAAAACTGTTCTCAAATGGCTTCGTATGGATCCACGAAAGTTTCAGCAATTCGTCATGCACCGCGTGCTCGAAATGCAGATCTTGCTACTAAAACAAACAACGCCAATAAATATAAAACTTGGCTACACGGTCCAGACTATTTGTTGCAGGATCAACACGAGTGGCCAAAATGCGATGATTTGGGGCCACCAAACAATGCTGAAGTCAGGCACAACATACTCTTCATCGACAATGCGCCGATGGAGCTAAAACTTAACGCGGAATATTTTTCCGACTGGCGCAGGCTATATCGAGCTTTAGCGCGCTTTGTTCTCTATATTGAGAAACTGAAAGCGAAACAAAAGAAGGCATCGCCACCTACAGAGGTGTCTTACGAGATGATTCAGCAGGCACGCACACTCCTACTGCGGCATGCGCAGTCATCTGAATTCAACCCAGAAATTCGCAACTTAACGAGAGGTAAACCTTTAAAAACACATTCTAAACTCATATGTTTGAATATCTTCCTAGATGAAAACCAGCTCCTGCCCGAGGGAGAGCAGAAAACCTAAACGGCCAAAACCAAATACTGCTCCCATATGGGCACCACATTACTCCGCTCATAGTGAACTGGTATCATCAGGAAATGCACCACACATCCCATGAGACGTGTATTAACAGGATTCGAGGCATGTTTTACATACCACGCCTACGAGTCTTTTTTTTTTCAATAGACGTAGTCGTACAACGCTCAGTACGAACAAGTGGCCCATATGACACCAGGCCCGGGCCTGTTACGAATGACCCTAAGTAAAGTTAATGTTACAACCTCTACCCACTCCGACCTAAGGGCATAGGCGTATTACATATATAAACATAAATTAAACTAAAGAAATAGATAATATTAAATGTAGTGAGATAATAGGTTACATATAAAAAGAAAACAGGATAGGTCAAAATAAAGATGATTACAACTAATTTCGAGCGAGGAAGGACAAGATCGCAGTTTTTATACCCGGAAGCGATGTTTCGGAACCGATAACGTGCCAAAGTCTGTTGTAGTCACTACATAGTATACGAAAAGGTTCATGCAGAGAAAAGTTAGTTGTACAAGTGGGAAGTATAAGCGGTGTGTAATTGCGGGTCCTTCTAGATGGAACAGAAATGTTAATTTGGCTCAACAGCTCAGAAGAGTCAATCTCACCATTCAAAAGTTTGTAAAGAAAAGTTACACCAAGCATTGTTCTACGATTAGTTAAAGAAGGAAGGTTAATTAACTGAAGTCGACTAGAATAAGATGGAAGTTGTACAGTTGGATCCCAGCGCAAATCACGAAAGGCAAAGAGTAAAAACTGTTTTTGTACAGATTCTAATTTGTTTTGATAAAACTCATATTGAGGAGACCAAACAATAGATCCATATTCTAATATGGGACGGACTAAAGAAGTCAAAAGTATTTTGGTAGTATATGGATCCTTGAACTCCTTCGACCAGCGCTTTATAAAGCCAAGAGCACTTTAAGCCCTACTAACAGTAGTCGATATATGCTGATTAAAACTAAGTTTGTGGTCGATTAAGATCCCTAAATCATTTACAACCAAGGAAGTATTATTAATTTTTTCTAAAGGGAAATTATTTAAAAAGTAACTCGTTAATTGGGGAGAACCTCGATAAAAAGACATAACTTTGCACTTAGAACAGTTTAGAGATAACAAGTTAGTCCTACACCACCCCTGAAAAGCATTCAGGTCAGCTTGCAAGGTATGACATGAGAGAGAGTCTACGATGCGATTAGCGATTTTTACATCATCGGCATACATAAGAACTCTGGAATTTAAAAGAACGGTGGGGAGATCATTAATAAAAATGGTAAATAACAATGGGCCAAGGTGACTGCCCTGTGGGACTCCTGATTCAACACAAATGATCTTAGAAAGAGAGGACCTAAAAAGAACCCTCTGCCTCCTATTGCTTAGATATTGTGAAATCCAAGCAAGCAGAGCATCCGGAAAGCCAACTAAATTCAGCTTATGTAATAGTAAGGCATGGTTTACCGAATCGAAAGCCTTACTGAAATCCGTATATATAACATCAGTTTGCTTTTGTTTCTTAAAACCTTGGATTACAAAAGATGTAAACTGTAAAAGGTTAGTTGTGGTAGACCTATTCTTGACAAACCCATGCTGATATGGCGAAAAAATAGATTTACATAAATGCTGTATTTGAGACGTCATAATTTTTCTCAAACAGTTTAGGTATCGCTGACAATTTAGAAATTCCTCTGTAATTAGTGACGTCGGATTTATTGCCACATTTGTGAAGAGGTAAAATAAACAAATCCTTCCATATAGTTGGAAACTCGGACAGTGTAACGGACAACTCAAAAAGCTTAAGTAAAGGCGAGCACAATGACTCCGCACAGAACGTCAGGACACAAGCGGGAATACCGTCTGGGCCCGGTGAGTATACCGGCTTAATCGTCATTAGTTCCTTAGCTACCGAACTTTGCGTTATAATAGGATTGAGAATACAGTTGGAATTCGTTATAGGATATGGATATATCTGACTAGAGTTGTAGTTAGTAGATATGTACGTAGTCGAGAAGAAGTTAGCAAATAAATTAGAAATAGATTGATCAGAAGAGGCCGAATCATTATTAAAAACTGCAAACGATGGAAGGGAGATAGAATTTCGCTTTGAGTTCACGAAACTGTAGAACTCTTTAGGATTTTCGGAGAATTGCAATTTGCAACGTTGTAAGTAATTATTATAGCATTTAGAATTAGAAACAATAAAATTCGATTTAGCAACCAAGTAACGAGACAGATCCGATGATAGACCCGTGACTTTATATTTTTTGTAATACCTAGACTTAAGATTCTTCAGTTTTGACAGCCCCCGCGTAAACCATGGTAATTTTTGCGTCACCACAGGAGACACTAAGGGTACACAGTCGTTAAAGATCGAGTCAACAGTGGTATAAAATAAAGAAATGGCGGAATTCATATCCGTACAAGTGTATAAATTAGTCCAATCGGTATTAAGAAAAGCATTGTTTAGTGCGACAAAGTCAGTCTTCAGAAAACATCGGGTGCGTACCATAGGATCACACTCGGAGATGGGCTCGCGGCTGGGAAACTCAATAGATAACTCTAAAGTTGGATGATAACTATCCTCTGGTAACACCATTGGACTAGTTCTAGATAATTCACAAAAGCTGGGATCAGAAGTAAAAATCAGATCCAGAAATCTGCCAGACGTATTAGAAATCGAATTCAGCTGGGCCAACGAAAGCTCAAGCAGACCATCAATAAAATCATGACACCCAGAGGGCAGCAACGTTTTGCTACCATTAACTGTTGACCAAGTCATAGTGAGCAGGTTAAAGTCCCCAAGGACAATTAATAAGTCTCTGTCAGAAAGTAGTTCAAGTATAAATTTAATAGAATCTAAGTGTAGTAAATATGTTGGCCATTCCGATTGGGGCGGAATGTAAGAACAGGTAACAAAAATGGAAAAACGAGTAAAAGATAACTTAACGCATATAAATTCGATAGTACTTGAGACAGGTATTGTTATCAGACCCGATGATAGGGCGGAATCTACAGCAATAAGAACTCCACCACCCCTACGATCAGTACGATCACGTCTAAAATAATTGAATTTAGAGGGTAGAACTGTGGCGTCAAAAACGTTAGGTTTTAACCAAGTCTCAGTAAAAGCAATTAGGTCAAAATCAAAAGCCAGACTATCTACTAATTGTTTAGTAAGTTTAGTATTAAGGCCTCTGACGTTCTGATAACCGACAGAGAAGGAAGTTGTTAGTTTTTTGATAGAGTAAAAGAAGGAATAGATAAGGAAGGAGTGGGAATAGATGAGGAAGAAAGAGGAATAGATGGTGAAGGAATCCTTGTTTGGCCCCGTGTCTTCCTTTTTCTGGATGTAAACTCCTTCACAATTAAGCTTTTCGGCCAGAAGCTAGAACTGCAGATACAGTCAAAGAACTCAATTGGAACACTGATTTTAAAAGATGAAATTTCTCTAGAATATGAAAATTTGAACTTTTCTATTGATATATTGGAGACATTCAGTTTAGCCCGAATGTGGGCCATGACATCATCCGATGTAGCATCAGGGAGAAGTCTCGAAACAAAAATGTGTTTTTTAGGTGGCACTCCCACCAATGGTTTCGGCATTGCAGGTATTGCATCAGCTACCGCATTTATTGTAGCATCAGTTGCAACAAGTGGCACTCCGGCACTACTATCACTAGAATCCCTATCGGCAAAATCCATCGGTGTAGATTCTTGCCCAGACAAAACGGACACTACAGACATCGTCTGCGGAATTAGAGTTGGCATTGGTTGAGAGGGGGTCGGAACCGAAATCGATGTGGAGACCGGCAAACACAAGGACAAATCAGAAGTCCGTTCTCCTGCCTTCTTACGCTTTCGAGACTCAGTCAGTAGCGTTAAACTACTAAACTGTGACTCGACAGCTTTAAACTCTTGCGAGAGTTTAAGAAAATTGGCGGACAGACTCATCAGGTTATCCTTTGTTTGCCGCATGAAAAGTTCCATTTCATCTTCCACGATACGGCATGACTCACATCCCCATTTGAGACCCTTTTTTAGATCTAAAAGATCCTTTACCCTGCATGTAAAGCCGGCGCACTTAACATGTACTGTAGTTTTACACAACCAACAGTAAATAAAACTATTCAGGGGTGAGGCGGGCTGCAAACAATTTTTAACCGAACAGACAGGCATTATGAGTTAATTTGATGAATTAGCAACCAAACAAATAAAAATGAGATATGTATTGGTATTAAAATATATAACTCACTCTGAGGTCCAGAAATAATAAGAAAGCGAAATATTGAGGGTGCACAAGGGTTAAAAGATAAAGAGAGCACTATAGAGTCTAAATTACAGACACACAACAGACTGCAGTATGAGCGCAAATAACGGCGACGAGTGAAACGAAAACGAAAAAAGTTAAAGAGCGCGAGCGCGGGAGCTAGAAATCACAAAAACAAAAACACTGCAACAAGAACTCACAGAAATTGCAAGACAACAACAAATGAGCGTTGCTTGTGATTTACAAGAAAGGAAAAAAAAAGGTGGGAAAGAGAGAAAGAAAAGAAGGGGAAAAAAAAACCAACAAAGGTTTTAACAGAATTAAGGTTGTTAAAAATTATTAACACAAACACACAAAAACGCAAACGAGTGATATGGTTAGATTTAATGTTATAATTATAATTTTCGATCGCGATACCGATAAAACAAAATAAAAAAAAATTATAAAATCAGTTAAAATGCGGGAGCTTAAAAAAAACACGTCCGTCTTCCACGAGAGCGTTGATGTTATGAAAAGGCATGCGGAAGTCTTGCCAAAGCTGTAAAAATAAGAGCGCCATGCCTGTTCCACCGCAAATGGCTCCCTTGCCAATCGCCAGGCTGGCTGCCTACCAACGTCCCTTCACTTACGTCGGTATCGACTACTTCGGGCCCTTCTTGGTTGCTGTAGAACGGCGAAGCGAAAAAAGATGGGGCGTTATTTTCACCTGCCTAACCATACGGGCAGTGCATATAGAAGAGGCGTGCTCTCTGGACACTGCATCGTGCATAATGTGAATCCGAAACTTTATCAATCGGCGCGGGACCCCAAGTGAAATTTACAGCGACAATGGCACTAACTTCAAAGCTGCCGAAAAGATTATCTGTGACAAACGCAGACGATCAACTTCAACGCCGTGCAACCGGCGTTCGATAACATCAAATGGAAATTTAATCCACCAGCCGCTCCTCATATGGGGGGAGCATGGGAGCGACTTGTTCGTTCCGTCAATACTGTTCTCTACGCAATCTGCCCAGCGAGAAAATTCACCAGTGAGGGCCTACAAAGCGCACTCTGTCTGCACTTTTGTCTCTCTGGACAGCAAAGACGACGAGGCTATCACCCCAAACCACCTACTACTAGGATCAGCAAGCGGCTATAAACCAGTCTTCAAAACCACATACACCGTACAGCACAGTGGCAAGCTGTACAAGAATTCGCCGATCAATTCTGGCGACGATGGGTACGCGAATACGTTGCAGGAAAATGGTTTACGAAGTGACCACCAATAGCAGCTGGAGACGTCGTTGTAGTATTGGACGAGACTCTGCCCCGAAATAGATGGCCAAAAGGTTTAGTCGAGCAAACAATCCTGGCCAAAGACAACCAGGTGCGTCGAGTGATCATCAGAACCGCCAACGGGACTCTTGAACGGCCCGTGGCTAAAGTAGCTGTATTAGACGTCGGCTGTAATGGAGCAAAGCAACCCCCTGAAGAGAGCAGCTTTACTGGGGGGGGGGAATGTTGCCGCCGAAATCCGCTAACTGCCCAGCAGACCCGACGCAGCCACCAATGGGTTAACCCATATCACTCATTCTCTTTCATTTTCATACTTATACTTAAGCGCCAGCCTACGTGCTGGGAAATTAACCGTTGCATCTTGCGCTTTAAGCTTACATGTTAGGTTCTATGCTTGTTACTAAGCGGCGGACAGAACAGTTTGGTTACAACCGCGAGTAAGGGCGATTAATTTATAGCGGCTCAACTACCGGCTCGCTCGCTCACCATACACACACCCACTTAGCCTACCATTAGCATAAGAAAACACTTGGAAGAAATAAATGAAGTATCACGTGAAAAGTGAAGTGTTTCTTGTGGGCTTTCTAAAACATCGAACCTTAGCGCCAAACTCAACAATTCTATAAATTATGCCAGGAATTAATTCTATAATTAATTCTATAAACTATAGGCCATGAATTAATTCTATAAATTTATTCTACAGATTAATTCTATAAATTAATCTAACAGTGGTAAACCACTAAAGGAACCGAAAAAGTTAATTATTTAACTCATGACCATGTTGGATGGCAAAACATTTAGCGTCCTTGCAGAAGCACCTACCATGATATGTGGAATTTGTAGAGCCGCGCCAAAGAATATGAATAATATTAGTTTGGTAAAAAATTATAGAATTGATGCAGATCTCTTTAAATATGGTTTATCAACATTGCGTGCGTGGATACGATTTTTTGAATGCGTTCAACATATTGCCTACAGACTCCCAATAAAAAAATGGCAAGCTCGAGGTGAAGATAAGGCAAAGGTAGAAGCTAGAAAATCTGAAATCCAATTCCAGCTTAGAAAGCAAATGGGCTTATTGGTGGATATTCAGTGGGTAGTAGTGGCAATACGAACAATGGAAATACCGCCAGACGGTTTTTAACCAACCAAATTTAGTAGTTGGTATTACTGGAGTTAGCGAAGCTCTAATATATAGGTTTAGTGTTATACTAAGGGTAATGGCTTGTGGATATCAAGTCAATACTGATTTATTCAGCTCATATGCAATGGAAACAGCTGAAATGTATGTCGACAAATATCCATGGTTTTACTTGCCGTCATCTGTACACAAAGTTTTAATACATGGAGCGGACATCATCAACAATGTGGGACTTCCTATTGGTATATTGTCCGAAGAAGCACTTGAAGCCAGGAATAAGGAATTTAGGAATATACGAATAAAGCATTCCCGTAAGGACAAGAGGAGCAATGCAATGGAAGATGTTATGAATGGACTACTTGTTTCATCGGATCCTCTTATAACGACGCTCTCCAAAACAACAAAAGCCACTTTCAAAAAAATGAATTTAGACAAAACCGTTTTAGGATTGCTAAATAGCTGTAACGAATCTATTAGTGACTCGGATTCATCTGATTCCGATTAATTTTTTTTTTTGAAATATATTATAAATATGTTAAATATCTTAAATTAAAATTTTCAATGGAATATGTCTTCATTTGCGCAAGTTGCTACTAAAGTTCCGCTAGATGGGCAGCCTGGCCCACTGTGCGCTGGTTTCGGCTCAAATTAGTCGGTGAGAAATGGGGGATGGGGGAATGGATAGACTATCCTCGGTTTAACGTTTCGTATTTGCAAAAGAAAAAGTGAATAGAGAAAAGGATGAGAAAAAGAAAAGAAATACCGTCGTTTTTTTGGAGTAGCTGCTGAATAAGAAAGGGGTCTGATGTCAGTGACGCCCTAAAAAGAAAATTTCGCCCACCCTACCATGAACGCTCTACTAAAGCCAAAAAAAAATTATACAGCGATCCCTATGCCAAACCAATTTTTATCCTAACTTACTTCGCATGATTCCACCCCCTTATAAACGGCTCAGCCTAAATTCATTTTAAGAACTTATTTTTAATAAAAGTAACAAATATATTAAGGCATTACAAAATTGTTTATATAAAAGGTATTTTAAAATTCAGAAAAAAACATTTTTTTTTTTTGTGCACAAGTTAAACTTATGATGTTTTACGAAAATTCAATTTTACATGTTATTTAAAAGAGAGCAACGAAAACTGCTTTAACTCTCTCTTTACTCAACTGGTCATTCAAATACCAAAAACAAAAAAATTTATTTTTAAACAAAAGAGTACTCACTTAAGCATCCCACGGAGAAAGATCTTTCTGGTGACCGCTGTAAGTAATTGTGTAAAATATAGGGAGAGAGTATGTTGTTGGCTCGAGAGAGAATTAAATCACGCTAAGCTTTTGCCAGTGGCGTGCCGAAAAAGGGTTAAACCGAAATTTTCGACAAAGTAAACTCATGACCAAAAAAAAAAAAAAAATTACAAAAGATATTATAAAAGTAAAGTAAAATAAAAGATAACAAAAAAAAAAAAAATAAACTTGGCTTCGGAGTACACCAAAGAATCAGAATTTTTCGAGTTAAAAGTTAGCTCTAAGACAAAGTTATTAGAGAAAAAAAAATTAGGGCATAAATTATTTCCGCTCAACATTAGTTTAACCCATTCAACCTTAGGCTCTGTCAAAGATATTTCGTGGCTGAAAACTATGCAGTGATCACCAGTAAATAAAACACCCAAAACGGGGCGCAAGCTATACATAAAAAAGCTTCGCTGGCTGATAATTGTTTCAAGAAAAGCTTTTACTCTGTCAAAGATATTTAGTTTCGTGGCTGAAAGCTATGCAGTGATCACCAGTAAATAAAACACCCAAAACGGGGCGCAAGCTATACATAAAAAAGCTTCGCTGGCTGATAATTGTTTCAAGAAAAGCTTTTACTGATCAAGCAAGGTAAGGGCGGGGGAGCCTCTCCTCCAGCCTGAAGAATCATATACTCTTTTTTTTTTTTTTTTACTCTTGCATGCCCGTCTCTTCAGAACTTTTCTGGCCAAATGTCTCCAGTGGGCTTCGGTCCGTTTTAATGGGCTTGTCTCTCATACGGCTCTCTTTAGTCGGCTGACCCTTAAATCTAGTCTGGGAACTAGGTGTACATTTTACATAACAAAAATAATTTTTTTAATACACGCATTCAAAGGCGCTTTTCTCTGGTGTTTACCATTTGATTTGGCACCGGATTATAAGTATATATTGCTTTCTCTCGGCAATCTAATTTACCAGACTGCCCATATGCCTAAAAGACGAAAATTTTATATAAATATGCTTCATTTTTTCTCATACTAATTTGCGTGTTTATATAGCGCCATACTTACATTTACTTTCTTAAGAAAAACACTATCACTCACTAAACAAACTGTTCGCTTCGACTTCACAATTGAAATTTACGACTTTTTCCACAAAAAAATGAGTTTTCACTTTAACTTTAATTTTTAAATTTTTGTGTCCGCACTACTCAAAGATGACTTGAAAAAGAAAAGTCATACCCATGGGGGCCGACATACTTGGCTAAATTTCTAATCCCTTAGTCCTCTTGGGACCCCTCTCTTCACCTCGATTACCCCTAAACTTCCCTGATCCCGACCTTAGAGGAGCCTAGGGGGCGCCACAAAAAAAACCCAAGAGAAAGTAATCGGATACTCCCTTGAAAAACTTAAAAGAAAATCTTCTGAACACAACCAAAAACGAATCTCGAAATCGCAGTTCCTACTTTTCCCAAATATTACAATGTTATTCTACATTCTGTTAGTTAGTATAACGCTAACTAACAATACAAGCAGCGCAAGCAGTGCAAGCAGTGAACGCAGGTTACTATGTGAAACTTATATTGCTCGCTTTTAGGGATAAAACGTTTATATATCGTTTTAGTTATAAACAAACAAAAAAAATCTCATTTTTCGTTCGTGAAAACGATTACAAGCGCTACTTTTTAGCTTTAGTTCCCATTATTTCGAAAGAGTCGTCCCTACTAAACCTCACAGCCCGATCCTCTAACAATTCTAAGTTCCGGACCCGTCGGTTACCTTATGCTGACCAAATGCCATCCTATAGGGTGTTGTGTTTATCGCCGAATGAATAGTAGACCTCAAGGAACATGCGATACTACTTAGCTTTTCGTTGTAATCAGACTGGCTTGGACTAACGTAAGCCTTCACTGCTGCCAATACTGAACGGTTTACTCTCTCTGACACGTTAGCCTGCGGAGCATACGCAGCCGTATATGTGTGACGCACTTTATACCTTTGCAATAGCTCATTAAAATGGTGTGCTCTAAATTGGGGCCCATTATTGGATACTTTAATCTCAGGTACCCCAAAACAATGAAAAAGATCCTCTTGTAGAAACTGTGTAACCACTTCTGCGGTAAACTTTTTTACCTTCTTTAGAAATGGTCCACTACAATAAATATTCCAATATTGCCAGACTTGCTACGCGGGTAAGGACCCAAGAAATCCACATATAGTTTCTCTAAGAATCTTGACGTTTCACCCGACTTGCCTAATGGTGGTCTTAACGTATAATTCGGGTGTTTAGTGGCTTTACAAACCTCACATCTGTTTATAAACTCTTTAACTTTCGACACTAGATTTGGCCAGTAATAGTAGCGCCTAAGTTTTTCCAATGTCTTATTAATACCGCAGTGTGCCGCTAGTGGGCTTACGTGAGCCAATTTCAACAACTGCGCCACTAATCCCTTGGGAATCCAAAGTTTCTATCACTGATCATCTGCTAACTTCTCCCCAGGAAAATGCTCACTACGCCGGTAAACTAAATTTCCCATTACTTTCACGTCAGGTGCTGACTGCGGGTTTTTTTCGACCTTCGTCTTTAGCTTCACATATTCGGGGCTTAGAAAATGCACCGAATTGAAATCGATTCCTAAATCACTATCTAATACCGCTAAATCAGGGGTAAAGACAAAGCGTCTGGCACCACATTTTTACTACCTTTTCGATGTAAAATGGTAAAATTAAATCCCTGAAGTTTCAAAGACCATCTGGCCAACCTAGAACTCAAGTCTGATTGATTCATTAACCACTTTAAAGAAGCATGGTCGGTTATGATAGAAAATTCTCGAACCTCCACGTAGGCCCTATATTTTTTTACCAAACACTCTTTCTCTGTAACTGAGTAGTTTCTTTGTGCCTGGTTCAGTTTTTTTGACAAAAACGCAATGGGTACTTCGTCCTTATCCTCTGTTAATTGGGTTAGCACAGCGCCAACTCCCGTATGACTGGCGTCACAGTTTAGGGAGAAAGGTTTTCTAAAATGGGGACTATGTAAAATTGCCTGGCTTAAACGTGTTTTCAAGTCCTCATATGCTGACTGAGCCTCTGATGTCCATATAAATTTACGCTTATGCTTTAAAGTATCGGTAATTGGAGACGCAATAGCAGCGTAATTTTGAATGAATTTGTGATATCAACCCGTCATTACTAAAAATCCCCGAACTTGTTTAACCGATTTTGGGGTGGGGAAATCGACTATGGCGGATATTTTATCTGGGTCTGTCTTAATGGTCCCCTCACCTAAAATATGCCCTAGATACTTGACATTCTTTCTACAAAAATGACTTTTCTCGACGTTTAAAGTTAACCCTGCATCGGATATACATTTGGATAGCTCTGTAAGTAGAATTATATGCTCGTCAAACGAATCTGAGACAATTAACAGATCATCCAAGTAGATAAATATCTGATGACGCCGATGTGGTGGCACTATTTTATCCATGAGTTTGGACATGGTTTGCGCCGCGTTACATAATCCAAAAGGCATTACTTTGAAATGGTACAGGGGTCTACATGCTACTGAAAAAGCTGTCTTATACGGTGACTCGGGCTTTAAAGGAATTTGCCAATACGCGTCCTTCAAGTCGAGACTTGTAATTTACTCGGCCTTAGGTAATCTGCTAAGGATGGCGTCTATAATTGGCATTGGGTAAGCTTCCTTAACTGTAAAGGCATTCAGCGGTATACTATCTATGCATAACCTATGTTTTCCTGGCTTACTCACCAACACAACGGGCGAAGACCAAGCACTTTGAGATTCCTCAATAACTCCTAATTTTAACATACGATCTAACTCTTCATATATTAATTGTTCTTTTGCCGGTGACATTAACTTCAGTACTTATCTTTCCTACTATCTGCTGGGGTGTTCCATCTGCAGCATTTACTTTATTTGACATTGGCCTAATATTCTGTTTTACAACCAATAATTCTTTGGCCAAACTGCCACCGATGCAACTTATACTAGCCTCAGTATCTTTACCTCTGCATAATACCTTTATTAAAAGCCTTCCTACGTTCTCTTGAACGAGTCTTTGACCAATAAATTCCTAATCTAGGCGACTCTACTGGTTCCGTTTCTGAATATTTAGATATTTCTTGCGATTTCTCATCAGAGATATGCGTAAATTCGGGCAAATATTTTTCTAACCCTTGTGTTTCTCCGAAGTGCACGACCTGCCGTGTTTTTTGAATGATCATTACAATGGGTACAAGAGGGCTTATACGTGTTTGGCTTCCCACAGCCATAGCAAAACACTCGCCGTTCTGCTACACACTCTTGATATGGATGACCCGCCGTATCACAGCTCCAACAAACCAAGTTAACTGCTTCCACCACTGGCACCTCATCTTCTGCCTCGGACTCTTCTTCTGTTTGAATGCTCACTGCATTTACCACTCTGTTTCATTCGCAAAAGGCATGTATTGTGCAGTGAAATGTTTATAAATAAATAAATTTGCTTAGCACTCGTATGAAGAATATACAGAAACCTACGCCTCTTTGGCTCTTGACCACATTGCCTAGACGTAAATACATATGTATTGTAAAGGAGTTGGTTCACGTTACGTATACGCGATATATGCCATACAACCAACGCCCCTAGAGTCTGATGCCAGGCTGAACAACTGTGCCATGCATATGCTTATTTTAATGTTTTAGAAGGAGAATTTGTTAATTTTGATAGTGAAATTGAAGCCTACAGTTAAGTATACAGGTGTAATAGGAGCCATCAAATTATATTCCATAGAAAGGGCCCAGAACGGATCTTAACCCGCCAATATATGGACGCCAGATCGATGTAACCAACTGCCTCCTTCCGAAGTAGCTCCAGGTGATGGCATGAATGTAGGCCGGGACTCCAAGTTTTGCAGGTCAAGAATAGATCCCCAATCGGCAGTGTTAAAGCGTTCTTTATGTCGAGGGTGACCAGCAGGCAATATTTTTTGCACCTCCTTTCCATCTCTCACCTTTAATAGCTTCTGAGGCAATATCGACCACTCTTGAAATGGCATCAGTTGTGGACTTACTTTTTCTAAAGCCATATTGATTGGGTGACAAACCGCCGCCTAGCCTGATGGCTGACTCTAGCCTCGCACATATAATAGATTCCAGGACCTTGCCTTGTGTCTTTAGATTCTGTATCCTGTGGCTCATCTGGCTTTTGTGTTTTCGAGGCCCTTTGCAGCTTCCATATGTCAAGCGCCTCCCAGCATTGAATAACTTATATATCTGTTCGCATCATTGCCACTTACGGCGCGATTTGGTATGCCGTCTGGCCCTCTTTACTGGTTGAGCTCCGCCGCGGCCTTATCTCCTCATTTGAGACTAATCACAGCAAAATGTGTCTGCATCGGTCTTCTGCACGTTAGTGCATCGCTTCTGCTGGAATGAGATTGTACTATATCCCGCAGCTGTATTTGTTGGTGCATTTTTATTTGCATACACACGCTTCACTAAATCTTATAGGCCTTGCGGGTCCTTATCGCTGAGTCACACAGCTCAAGGAAGCATTCCCGTTTGCTAATGTATGGCCCGTTTTAATGCCTTGCGAGTTCTTGCAAAACTATATGAAGAGATGGCCAATTGCCATCATTCCTTTTCGCGCCCGTTGGTAACACCGTCTTGCCCTAAAGCAAGCCCGTCGAGCTTCTGCAATGCTATCATTCCACCAGAATACCGATCTATGGTGGCCTCGGTAGCTTTACGTTCCTGCATACTTTTGCCACACGCCTCGTCTAACATACGAGCCAATTGGTTTGCCATACTCTGGGCTGACTCCGTTGCCAAATCTATACCAGTTATAGCGGCAGTGAATTGGGGAACATTCAGGTATCCGCTTTGTACGTTTTACATGCCACCGGATGCACATCTCGCCGACGGATTGATCCTCCGATCTCGAAAAGGATCGCCTCATGGTCGCTAGCCGTGTAGAATTCGCCGATTTTCCAAGAGGAGCGCCGAAAATGCTGCTGCTGACAAAAGTGAGGTCAATGACCGATCCTACACCCGCTCGGCTGAATGTATTTTGATTGCCACTGTTTAGCAGGGCATATCTAGTAGGGCAAAAGCCTCCCATAAGGCACGGCCTCTAGCATTGTTCGAAACGCTGCCCCACTCTAAGGACCACGCGTTGAAATCACCAGCTATAATGAGTGGGCTGTGGTTCTTGCGTCGGTAGCCAGCTCATCCAGCGCTGCGCAAAATTCTTGGTGATCGATGCTAGGTGGCATGTAGCAACTATACACCCAGAACCGGTCTATCTTAGCCCGTACAAAATGTGCAAAGGCCCGGGTTTGAGACATTTGCAGCGGTCGCACGCTAGTTAGCAGAATCGCCGCTTTTCTTTGCGTACTACAGGTCGTGTTGTTGCCGCCATGGAGTCTGTATGGCTCGCTTACGATGACTACATCAATGTTTTGTTCCCTCGTCGTTTGCTTCAGCATATCATGTGCTGCTTCACAGTGGTTTAAGTTAATTTGCATGAACTTAACCATGATTTACATTTTTGTAAGAGCGTTCTGGCCACAACGGGGCCCATAAGGACAACGCTGGCTCCCGGCAACATGACCCGCTTCTTTTATGCCATTTGCAGTGCATAGGAAACACTTCGCTGCGTTTTTACAGCCTCTGGCTTTATGCCGCTTTTCGCCGCACCGTAGGCACCAGTCGCTTCTGTCTTCTTGGCAATTGCATTGTGCTGAAACATGCCCAAATTCGTGGCATCTGAAGCATCTAACAGGTGTATTGTCTATTCTAATGCGGCTTTCGTTCAGCCTAATCTTGATTCTGCCCACATTTAGGATATCTTTGGCTAGGGCTGCCTGAACGCTGATGGTCGCCCGCTGTGTACCAGCGAATGCTGGTCGTAGACTCTTTATCGCCAGAGTAGTAATTTGGACGCCAAACTGGTTTGAGAATTCAGCCACTAGCTCGTCCTTAGACACCATCTCATCCAAGTCTCTGACATCAAGCTTGATGAAATCTGAGAGTGCTTTGGCCTCATCTGAGCACCGAAAGCTACTTCGATATCTTTCGTAAGCTTCTGGAGGTTTTCAGCCATCGGCTTGTTCATCTCCAATAAGAGGTCTCCATTCGCTGTGCGTCTTGCCTTGCGTACATTAGCGCCAATCGAGCGCACTTTTTCATCTTCACTAGACGTTACCATTTTTAGCATATCGCTATATGACAAATTGGCTTTATTAGCTAACAAAATAGCGTCTGGCCGGTGCCTAGGGAAATCCTTTTCGCTGGTGGTTTTTTGTTCGCACGTTTGTACGTAACTTGTTGCCATTCATGGGCGATTTGGTCTGGATCGCGCTCATTTCCTACCTGCCCAGGGGCAGATGTTTGTTCCCGCATTAATTTTTTCTGGGAATTGTCGCTCCACGGTGTTTTTTTGGGGGAGTATTTCGACTTATGTCTTCTTGCGGCGCTTGGCGGAGTCATGATCGCTCCCCATTATAGGCCTATTTGGCTTAGAGCCCGATTTCGCTGGCGTACTTTGTGTGCTTTTGTCGCTGTTATGGGGGTTTTGCGAAACTCACCCGCAAGCACTCTGAGGCAGAGCAGTTCCTGCAGCTCCTTCATTCGCCAATGGCTTGCTTAGTGCCCATGTTAACGTGTCGGACTGGCTTTCGTGGTTTATCGTCCGCCGAGATGCCTTGATTAAAGGTGTTGTCCAGCTGCCATATCAGTGATCCCAGTTCATCCAGCTCTGGAATGTGCGAGACCACTTGAACAGTTGGGCCATTCGGTGCCAAACATGGACTGTCTGGCATTAACCCAGCCTCTGCAACCGTTTGGGGTACGCTGTATGCCGATGTTGTCGCTGACGGTGGCGAACGCATGAGCAGCGGGCGTTTACCGAAAATCGACTCTTCTGGTGCAGCAGTGCCTAGAAGATCTTCACCAATGCGGGATTGATGCTCCAAGGATGCAGCTAGCTTATCCATGGGGACAGGCTTGGAAACAAATTTGAATTCAGATTTTAAATTTTAAATCCAAATTTAAATCTGCCGCCAAAAATGCCCAGAGGCGCCCCCTGCCGAATTCTAGGTAGGGGCTCCCCTTTGCTCCCTCGTTTACCAACACTGGCAAGATCAGCTGTGTTGATGCAGTTTTGACTAAGAAAAAGTTGGTGCAACAACAAGACGCACAATTCTGGAAGTAAATCGGATAAAAAACTCTCACCCACACCAGGAAATATTTGGTGGTGAGAGGCGGGAAAAAGAAAAGAGAGGCAAGTAGCCGTCACCCTTCGCCCCCTCCACCGTCAGTGGACCGGCCTGCCGCAGAAGCAAAGATTGCTACTAGGCCAAATATTGAGGGCTGCAGCGGGGCTCCAACGACGTGGTATGTACTTAGTCTCCTTGGAATCAATCTGACTCCTTTTTTGGCTTTTACAGGCGTTCCGGACACCAGTTTATGAAAGTTTAGACGGAGCAAAATATATACCGACAGTACCGCGGTTTACTTCTTTTTTACTGTATGTGTGTGTGTGTGTGTGTGAGTGTGTGTGTATGAGTTGGTGTATTATTTTGTGTTTTGCTCGCACAAATTGTCTTGTGACAGACAGTGAAAACTACAGCAGCGGCGCCGGGCTGCACAAACATGGACACTAACACACTGAGCGAAAATGAGCGAGCAAAGAGAGAGAATAGAACGTTTTCCACCAACATTTCCTTGTTTCTCTATCATCTGCCTGCTACTGAAGGCCCTTGGGCCGTGGGTTTTAGTCAATTTGCGGTCGGATGTTGGTGTTGGTGTCGGTGCATATGCATGTATATTTGTATGTGTGTGTGTGTGTGTGTGGGGGCAAAAGTAGTTTATTTTCATCTTATCTCTTAAAGCCAATAATACGCTTCGCAAGAGCACTTAAATGCGCTGCCACGTTATTCTTTTCTATATTTTTTGTTGGTTCATTGTTTGTTGGTTTTCTTGTTGTTGTTGCTGAGCGTTAAAGGATTTGAATGCAACCCGGTTCTGTGTGTGTGTTTTCGTGTGAAATGCCAACATTGCATTTTTTTTACCTCTTTTGCTTGCCAGCTGACTGGCAACCCCTTTGCATAAGGTTTTCGTTCCAGCCAGTTTAAATGAAAATGCATAAAAAAACCTACATGCCATAAATATGCACTATATATATACTTAAAGTATGTAAAATTGTTTGAAAAACGTGCAAAATTCCGAGTATAAAAAAAAGGTTTTTAAAGTTCTTTATTCAAATTCTGCTTTGATTTAGCTATAGTCGTTGACAACTAAACCTCGATTCAAGTTTAAAATATTTTGAATTTTGCTAAAATTTAGCAAGGTTATTAACCTTGTAAACATTTTAGCAATGTTCAGATAAACAACATTAAATGTTGCTGCCTTTCGGTGCAGTTGGCGGAAAAGAAAAGAAATAGCTGCATTCTTTCTTTGGAAAGAAAGGTTTGACATTTTTTGCATGATGAGCGCATTTACTTGCGATTTTCTCCACAGATCTGAAAATTTTAGTTATCAAAACTATTTCTTGAACCACGATGGAAAAAATTCCTACAGTATTAACATTTAACTTCAAATTCATAACAAGAATTTTAGCGTCTGCTGCTTCTCATATCAGATTGTGGGAATAAATAGCTATTTATTCCCACAATCTGATATGAGAACTGAAAATTATCTCGTTTTAATGTCTTTTATGATTTTCTAAGAACTTTACTTAACCTTTCCAATTAACCATTACTCATTTAGCTATTTTCTTTTTTGTTGATAATATCATTCGAATTTATTTTTATGACTCATTAAAATATAAAAAAGGAAAATCAAAGTTTAAGTTCTTGGTAAAGGCTTAGAAAATTATTTCTGTGTAATTTTTCCAAAGAAAGACAAAAAAAAAAAAAAATAAAATGAAAACAAATTAATTTCCATATGAACTAATTAAATTAGATTGATTTGTTGGGGTAATAATCAGATATTTCCTTTTTTAAGTACCCATCAGCAAGAAGATGATGGTACCCCGACCTTAGACATTACTGAAATCACAATTCTATCTTCTTGGAGCTTTGCCCTCTCAAAGCTTTTCTAAACGAAGCAGCAAAAAAATATTGTGTAATATTTTATATGCTCATTTTGAATCAAAAGCTCCGGCTTGACATCGTATAAGAGAGTATCTCAGAAAACGTCTAGAGAGAGGGAGAGTTGGTTAATAAAAGAGAACACTAGAAGGGATAATCATAGGCTGAGAACAGTTTGGCTTTGCGGGAAATTTACCAAGTGGTAAACAATGTAAACCGAATTTCTTTATTGTTTTATTTGATTAGTAAATGTATTTAGTTAAATTGTTTACACGTCAGCCAATGTAATTTATGTATCCCTAAAGGACACGAAAATCCACACTAAACGACAGTGCCAAAGGACAATACTTTCATTTTCAACATTCGCTTAATTAAACATTATGCGAAAAATAACTTATAATTCATACTGTTACATCATGCATTCTTGTGCATTGGGAATTCAAAATTCCAATTCAATAAAATGTAAAACTAAATTCCCCAAAACTAAATACCCACAAGCCCGAGGGAGGAGAACAGCCATTTACCATTAATTAGAAAAACAAGATCCGAACGAAAAAATCATAGGCCACACCAAAAGCTATATGCGCTTTAGAAATTTGTTTTATTTTTAATTTAAACTTATTAAACTAATTTATTTTTATGATAAGAGAAGTAAATTTGACAAAGTTTATAACTGTATGTATCACAAATATGACTAGAAAATTTTCTATATATTTATGGCTTATCACATCAAAATATTGGTTAACAGACCCCTAGAGCGGTCTAAGTTAAAGATTTAATACTTGGTTTTTATAGTTTTAATATCTCGACTTTAATATTAAGATAGAGCAGAAACCAAAAATCCATACATATTTGTATATTGCAATACTTTTGTTTTATTATTTTTATTTTCATAAAAGAGTATTAAATACACATTACCGAATATGTACACATATTTTTATATAATTTACTGTTCCAACGACAGAAGCAGATTAAAACCTCGCTCTGGAAAATAAATCCAAACAAAAAATAATAAACAAAACATATTTTCCAAATATTGCGATGCAATAAAGGATCACTGCGAGAAATCGGTGACTAGTTAGAGTGACATGTATGACTTATACTTAGGTTAAAAGCGAATTATTCAACAAATGATTTCTCTGAGTGTAATAAGCAGAAGCCACAAATATTAGCAGATCTATTGCTACGGATACTGACAAACAACAAAATTGCTCAAAAAATAATTATAAAGCTCATTAGTTGGTAAATATTTTTCAATGATGGGAATTTGGTTTTCAGGCACTGCCACACCCCATTCATATACATATATGTATGTATATACATAGTATATATAGGTACACCCACATGTAATCAGCAATCATAATAACTAAAATCCAAATTAGCTAATTCAGAAATCAACACGCACAATTGACAAATTATGCCGCAGCCTAACATTTCCGGGCAATTGACTAAATACGTGCGAGAGTTAGACTGAGGGGTTGGCGGGGGTGTGGCGCGGAGGCGAAGGGGTGTGTGGGTTACCTGCTGCTATTGGCACGTGCGGAAATATTGTCAAATTATAGCCATGAACTGTTGTTGAGTTATTCATTAAGTGGCATTTATTTGCAGACATTTTCAAACCAAACTCGTAAATAAAATCAGCCATCCACCCCATCGGAAGCAGCAGCCAGGATATCACAGGATACCACGATACTTGTATGTATATATATGTATATGTATGTAAGAAGATTATTTAAAGTTTTCCCAAGTAGCGTACACCTCCTCTCGCATCGGCCTCTTAAGCCTGACATTTCCACCTCATTTACAGTTCAAACACGTTGCATGCATTAACCCCAGCTTGGCCTGGGGTTAAGTGCGCGACGATGTTGTTGTTGTTGTCGTTGCTGTTGCCGTTGCCGTTGTCGTTGCTATCGTTGTCGTTCACCCACCAACGTGGGTTTGGTAATTATTAACTAATAACATCCAAATTGATTTGCAACAACATCGACGAGTCTTGAGGGCCTTGCCGGGTTTATGACTTTGGTTTTAGCATTAGCTTTGCTCTTGCTCTGATGTAATTAACATGCATTCCACATGATTGCCCCACATAGAGCATAGACATCTTTGACAGTCATCACTCCAGTCGAATAACCAAAGAGTCATGCACCTCTTAGTCCCCGCAGGCACAGCCTCCTTTTTTTAAAGAGTTATTTTTCATTAACTAATGTCAAAACTGACATTCAAAAAATGTCCTCAATAATCAATTACTTTTCTTACTCCGTACAAAATCAATTGATTGAAATTCAAACTGAATATTGGTTCTCCACAAATTGTAGTAGCGCTTGTAACCGTTTGTATTTAGAAAGGAAACGAAAAAAAGAGTAGGAATGATTTTTCTTCTTTATAAATAAAACTATATATCAGTTTGAGTAAAGGAAGCAATTTTTATGAAAAATGTTTGTCTTTTAGGCACATGGGCAGTCTGATGAAGTAGATTTTCGAGAGGAAGTAATATTTCCTTTTTAATCCGGTGCCAAGTCAAATGGTAAATAGTAAAAACCAGAGGGCCGGGGCTAACTTCGACCGCGTCAAAGTTTGTATACCCTTGCAACTTTTTTGGTAACTCTATCCTTACCTATTAGCCATCAATGTGGAAGAACGTTTTATCTAAAAAGGCTTAAGCTTGAGAAAGAAAGGCCTACAATCATAGGAAATAACGAAGATATTGATCAAAGTCACTGTTTTCCACCGATCGTTCCTATGGGAGCTATATGATATAGTCACCTGATCTTTATCAAATTCGGTACAGTCATTAACATATATATTAAATTAAGAAATGTTTAATTTAAAAGCAATCGCGTTAAAAGTAACGAAGTTATTTACAAAAGTCACTGTTTTCGACCAATCGTTCCTATGGGAGCTATATGATATAGTCACCTGATCTTGATCAAATTTGGCATAGTCGCTTATAGGCGTAGTAAACTCTCTAATATTAAGTTTCACGACAATAGCTCAGAAAACAACGAAGTTATTGAGAAAGTCACTGTTCGTGACTTGGCCGTTTGTATGGGAGCTATATGATATAGTCACCCGATCTTGATCAAATTTGGCATAGTCGCTTACAGGCGTAGTAAACTCTCTAATATTAAGTTTCACGATAATAGCATAGAAAATAACGAAGTTATTGAGAAAAGTCACTGTTCGTGACTTTGGGGTTTGTATGGGAGCTATATGATATAGTGGTCCGATCCGGCTGAATCCGAGATATACAACGCCTGCAGTATATACAAGCCTACGTGCAAAATTTCAGCTCTGTAGCTCTTACGGTCTAGGAGGAGTTTGCGTTGATCCAGACGGACGGACATGGCTAGTTGAACTCGTCTCGTCGTGCTGATCAAGAATATATATACTTTGTATGGTCGGAGATGCTTCGTTCTATGCGTTGCACACTTCTGACCAAAATTAATATACCCTTTTTGCAAGGGTATAAAAATGCGTGTAGTAATGTGTGTAATGTGTGTAGTAAGAAAGTTTTGTTTTATATATAGAGTTGGCACCTAGTTCACAGACTAGATGCAATGGTCTAGGCCGGTCAGCCGACTAGAGAAAGGCTTATGAGGGACAAGCTGTCAAAACGGACCGAAGCCCCTGTAGCAGCAAACACAGAGTATTGGCCAGAAAAGATCTGAGACGGGCATGAAGAGTAAAACCAAAAATAAAGAGTATAAGATTCTCTAGACTAGAGGAGAGACTCCCCCCGCCCTTACCTTGCACGCAAACTCTGATAAGTAAAAGCTTTTCTTTTGTGATAACTATCAACCAGCGGAGCTTTCATATGTGTAGCCGCTTGGCAGGCGTTCCGCTTTGGTTATTTTATTTACTGGCGATAGTTGCATAGCCTTCAGCCAAGAAACTAAATATCTTCGCCAGGCCCTAATATTGCATGGGTTAAACTAATGTTGGGCGAAAATAATTAAATGCCTTTAATTTTTTTTTTCTAATACTTTCGCCTTAAAGCTAACTTTTAAATTGTAAAATTCTGAGTCTTTGGTGTACTCCAAAGCCAAGTTAATTTTTTTTTAAATTTTTTTACTTTATTTTTATAATTTCATTTGTAATTTTCTTTTTGGTCATGAGTGAAACTTCGGTGAAAATTTTGGTTCACCCCCCTTTTTTTGTTTTTTTGCACGCCACTGCACTATGGGCGATTAGTTGATTTTGGCGGCATAAAGTCCACACATAGAGCTAGGCGCTTAATTTTTTTTTTTTAAGTGTTACTAATATTTTAGTTTAATTTCGGATTTTTTTTTTAGTCAATTTGACCACGCCTTTATTTTCCGCCCCTTTATAACCCCGGCACCTGTACAAAAATTTAAATTTTTATTATAAAGCAAAGCATAAAAATAGAAAAAATAATATTTTACCATGTTTTAACAATATTCCAAACTCAAAAAATCAAAAAGTTAATAATCTTCTTCATCCAAAACAAAAGAATTCTCATGTTTGTCATCGCTTTCGTTGTCTGATTCGGTGTCTTCATCATTTCCAAAATTGTATGAACTCAGCTCTGATGTTGGACACTCTAAAAGGTTTATAACTTCTATTGGAAGCGGTTTCTTTTTCAAATTTTGCAGCCTCTTATTTATATAGTAGCTTGATATTAATGGATCAGATGAGTCCATGGCTCTATTAAAAACGTCAGCCATATTACTTAATCTAGAATTTTTTCTGGCATGAGAACGTCGGTCCATTTTATAATGTTTGTTACGAGCTTCTGATGCATTTTCACCCAAACATCCAACTGGAACTATACACAAATTTATAATGTCTGCTCCGTGAACTAATATTTTATGTACAGTTGGAGACATTGGGTACCACGGATATGTTTTCATATATAGATTAAAAATGTCTTTACAAAATTGTCGGTACTTTTTTGGGCTGATCGAGAATTCACACGATATTGCTATTAATATATAGTAAAAATTATTCAAAATGACCTCATCAAACAATGTTATGGATGCAAACAGTTTTGTATTTCCAAAGATTCGTCTCGCCGTGTTACCATCATTGCTGTTACCACTTCCGTTCTGTTTTGGTATGCTAATATGCAAACCCATTACCTTCCATACTGTTTGCTGAATTTCCTTCTTTCTTATCATCATTTTATTTTTATCATCGCCTTTGATATGCCAGGTCTTTATATCCATACGGTACGATATATTCAAGACGAATTCCATAAATCGAATCCATGCATGTAATGGACTTACGCCGTATTTTAAAGAGCCAGGCTGAGGTTGAAAGGTTTCAGAATTAAAATCTGTGATTTCGATAAGTTTTTTGGGATTTACGGCACAGATTGGGCAACATTGATTGGATTTTGTACCAGTTATGACGTTTAATACCTTTCCATCAATTAATGACATATATGTTTTAAAATCCACAGAAATATTTTTAGGTTGCCATTTGAACTTTTCCAATTTCGCTACTTGCATATCTAAATTTTCTTTTTCGCATAAGATTTTTGTGGAGCTCTCTTTCGCGTATTCAATTTTTAAAGGCCTGCAAAACCTTATTGACTGTGGGCTTGACAGTGGATACGAACAACGATTGATCTAAGAAATCAGGTTGATCTGAATCAAATTTTTGTTTATATGAACTTTGACCCGTCGATCCATCAAACCCATAGCTAATAATAAGGGTGCAGTCCGTTACATTTTCCATTTTCTCTAAAACATCATTTTGTAAGGTCAATATTCGTTCAGCTGTGTGGTTTAGCAAATCCTGCAGAGAAACCTTTGCCACAGTTTCGGAAATACTAATTCCTGACGGTCTGCATTGCAATTTTGTAGATCTTATTAAGTCGTACCCGGGACATATATTGCAGCCGTGCGCCTTGTTGAGTTGTGTAAAACTGATATATTGCTGCTTTGTTAAATTATTCTCCAATAAAAAGCTAATGCTTCAATATTAGAAATGCGATCTGGTCCCGCTTGATTTGTTATTTCGGGATTTACAACATTTTCCTCAGTCATTACATTTCGCAATACGCCAACCAATTTATTTTCATTACTTTTACGGGCAGAAGCAGAGGCGGCATGCAAAAGTAATGCAGTAGAGCAGTCATTTTGAACGGCAACTTCTGATGCCATTTGCCTTCGTAGTCTAGGCCCGGCCTTGGCATACCCTACTTTTGGACGACCCATCTTCGATGGTGATGGCTTAGCAGTATCCTCCACTTTAATTTTTATTTCCATACATTTCATATGTGTAGCCGCTTGGCAGGCGTTCCGCTTTGGTTATTTTATTTACTGGCGATAGTTGCATAGCCTTCAGCCAAGAAACTAAATATCTTCGCCAGGCCCTAATATTGCATGGGTTAAACTAATGTTGGGCGAAAATAATTAAATGCCTTTAATTTTTTTTTTCTTATACTTTCGCCTTAAAGCTAACTTTTAAATTGTAAAATTCTGAGTCTTTGGTGTACTCCAAAGCCAAGTTAATTTTTTTTTTAATTTTTTTACTTTATTTTTATAATTTCATTTGTAATTTTCTTTTTGGTCATGAGTGAAACTTCGGTGAAAATTTTGGTTCACCCTTTTTTTTTTTTTTTTGCACGCCACTGGCGTAAGCTTAACATGATTTAATTCTCTCTTGAATCAACAACATACTCTCTCCCTATATTTTTACCCAATTACTTACAGCGGTCACCAGAAAGATCTTTCTCCGTGGGATGCTTAAGTGAGTACTCTTTGGTTATAATGTCATTCTTCTTGTGTTTTTGGTATATGATTGACCAAGCAAAGTAAAGAGAGAGTTAAAGCAGTTTTCGTTGCTCTCGTTTGAATAACATATAAAATTTAATTTTGGTCTTTTTGGTCATCAGAAGTTTAACTTATGCTCAAAAGAAAAAGGAATTCTTTTTCTTTCTTTGAATTTTAATATACTTTTCATATAAACATTTTCATATCTACATATCTATATTTATACCATAATCTATAATTTTTAATTTTTGAAATGCTTTATATTATTCGTTACTTTTATTAAATATAAGTTTTTGAGATGAATTTAGGCTGAGACGTTTACAGGGGGGGAATCATGCAAAGTAAGTTAAGTTAAAAATTGGTTTGGCATAGGGATCGCTGGGTAATTTTTTTTTACTTTGGATACAGCGATCATGGTAGGGTGGGCGAATTTGTTTTGGGCGTCACTGATATCAGACCCCTTCTTGTTCAGCAGTTGCACCAGGAAATGCGGTATTTCTTTTCTTTTTCTCATTCTTTTCTTTTTTTTTTTTTTTTTTTGCCAGTACCAATCGTTAACAACAGATCCAGTAAATGGTTGATAAATTGGAAAACAGGCAACGACAGACAGAAAGAAAATACTTTAACTACAGCATACATACATATCCATAATTTAAATCAAACATTTAGTAAATAATAAAGCTAAGCTTATTACAAATATACTGAGTTATGAAAAAGTAATTCTTATTGTTACAATGTAACAAGATATATTTTTAGAAAAAACTGTATTTCTTTTTATGTTTGCCTTAAGTAATACAAATTCTTTTAGATCTTAACTAACTACCCAATTATACTTTAAAGTTTTTGTTTCCCGTTTTCATTATTACACGTCCCCTGATGCGCTTTTCTTTCATTTTATTTTCAAGAAAAGAATATTTGAACTTTTTTTTTTTTTTTTTTTCCTAAGAACTTTTCTTTCAAATTATGATTAACTTGTGAAGGGAAAATCACATAACCAACAATCATCATCCACACCCTGAAATGTTTTCTCTCTTTCCACATGGTTGTGTGCCAACAGCAATCAGTTCTAAGTAAAGAGTCGCATCGTCTTAAGCAGCAAAGAAAAAGGAAATTAACATTGTAACATAAAACGTGAACCCAAAACTGGCCATTGAACGGGCACTTAACTTTGGATGCGAACAACACCATTATCAAGAGTGGGAGATAGATAGATAGTTAGATAGATGGCAAGAGAGTGGCCAAGGGAGAACGACCAACCGATGGACAAGGAATCCAACGTCCGCTACTCTAATGCATGATGATAGATGGCATACGATAGGTTTCAGCATTTGTCAGCTTGTCTTCGCCGAAGCGCAACAAAAGCCAACGCCCCGAAAAAAAAAACCGTAAAAGAATCCCTGGCGGAAGAGTAACAGCAGGAGAAGGACCAAGGGGGAAGGAAGCGTGGGCGTGAGCGAAACGAAAAACCATTTTCACGCTCACGCGAATGCTTGGCAGTAACTTTCCGTCTATCTTTCATTCCTTCTTTATTTTTACAACCCGCTGTGCCAACTATCAACTGACTCTCTCACACCTGGCAAACCACCAAAAAGGCAAAACCAAGGGAATTGGCCCTCACCAAAAGATAAGCACAAGACGTCGACAAGGCACTAAGACATTTTGCATTTTTACCCTCTTTCTCTTTCACTCCTTCTTTTTCCATACGGCTCTGTCTTTGTGAGAAATGTGGTATGGATTCGACTAAACGAAATCGACAAAGAAACTATAGAGATATAGTGCTGGTACATATCTTAGGTTCATTGTTGTAATAAGAGATTTTATATATAAAAGTTTTAAAACTTGAGTTCAGTTACAGATTTTCTATAACTTTGTGTAACTTGTAAATTAAGGATTAATGTTTGCTAATCCCGAACCAGTCATTCTGGATTTTTTATTGCTTTAGATTGCCCATAAAAGTAGACTATGAATATTAACATTCTACATAATTAACAACCAGTATATATTACTAAATGGTACTAAAGGAACAAAAAAGCCGGCCCAGTTTGGCCCACGCTGTCTCCCTTTTTCCTTTTTGCACTTCCTTCGGCTATGGCCCTTCATACTCCTTCTTCTCTTCCAACCATGTCGCCATTATAATTTATGCGGCGCTGTCTACGCCGGAAATGGGTTAATTTGCTATGATTTAAGCGTAAAATTATTGAATTATTGGCGCTTAAGATTTAGTACAAGTTTTCGCGCTTCGTTATTTTTTTTGCACAAAGATGTAAAACTTTCTCTCACTTTCTCCTTTCGACCACCTCTGAGTAATCACTGTGCTGTTAGGTGACTCACCCTGAACCTCAAAATTATATGAGAAAGCAAAATGCATTTACCAAATTGCAAAAATTAAAAGCTCAAATTATTATGGCACAAACATACCCAAAAATAGCATGACTTATGCTCATTAAAAATGTTTTAGAGCAACGGTATAGATTAACTCTAACCAAATGGGCTATTGGGGAGCGTCTTATGAAATGATTGTCATTTTGCCATGACGAAACTAATGGCTTAAGGATTGCTAGTTTTATGATTTATAGAATTATTGATAGGTATCTAACTAATTAAGTCCAAAATAGTGTCCTATTTGAATTATTATTTATTTCGAAATAAAAATGTGGTACATAACGATAGATAAGTAGAAGTGCTCTCTCTTAAAGAAGAGCCTTTTGTCTCACCAAAGAGTCGAAATATGTTTTATTGGTTTCGTATGCATTATTCACGTGCCATATATACTTTTATAGTCGGACAACTTATACATTTGATTTCACTGTTGTGTTTTTCACTTATTTATGACCTTTTTGGGTTTTCTTCTATGCGTTCTCTGTGTGTCTATCTTCGGCTCTCCTTCTCCAGAATGAAGATAAACGACATGCTGAAAGTGTCGCCAAATTTAAAGCGTAATAAATCAGGCGGCCAGTCGGGCAGGCAGTCATTGTTCAGTTGACGCACTAACTGACAGCTTTCTTCTGCATCAAGTTGGAAATTGTTGTTCATATTTTCTGCAACTCCAGTTGAAGTTAGTCTGAAGTTTTTAAATAATCGCTCAGTAGGGGCAATTAGCCCCATGTTGAGTCATCATGAGTTGTATGAGCCTACTTTTAACATACTTTTCGTTGGCTGCGGTTGCTTTATAACTTTTTCTTACTGGAATCTTTGTATCGCGTTTCTGTGGGTGTATTGTGGGTAGTGCGAGTTGGTTGTGGGTGGGTTACTTCTTTTTTTTTATCATTTTATGACAGCATCATTGGCATGTCGTAAAATGTGAGTGACGACGACATTGCATATGGTGTGAAATTTTTCATAAGCTTGTGCTACATTTGCCGGCAAGTATGGCAAGAGAAGAAGCCAATGTGCCACAAGACAGCTTGAATTTTTTACACCGCTTCACCCTGGGGTACAGAGGGCAAACACATGATATATATATGTATTTATGTACGTATGTACGAGTATTTGGCCCACAAAGGAGATCACGGTAAACTTTTCCATATCTGTCTTAAAGAACATTCGAGCAATGTTTAAAATGGATAGATTATTCAATGAAAAGGCAAAAATCAAAAACACTAACAAATTATTGTCATGAACATCGTATAGTTGAGCATTTCGAAATTGTTTGTTATTATTTACCCAAAGCTAGACAAGTTTGAATGCCCTTGCAGGGGTTTTTGTTTCTATACCATGCATCCACAGGATGAAATGTTATATCAAGGTCCGAAAAATGTATATAACAGGCAGATGGAACCACACAAACCATATATACTCTATTGATCAGCAGCCGAGTCGACTTAGCTATATCCGTCTGTCCTGATGGACACCTAGGTCTCGGGAATTAAAAGATAAAGTTTATTTTAAAATTTTGCCACGCTGACATCCGCCCGTGTTATTTAAATAAAACAGATTTTCCGCAAAATATAGGATGTTGACTTGTTTAGTATGCGCTCGTATAGCATAGACGAGTTCAATAACCATGTCCGTCTGGATCACGCAAACTCCTCCTAGACCGTAAGAGCTACAGAGACGAAATTTTGCAAGAAGGTGTGTACATACATATAACTAACTTTTGTCAAAAAAATTAATATTTGTTAGTTTCGTGTACCTGCAAATAACTGTAACAAATTTGATGAAAATCAGATGACTATATCATATACCATCCATTAGAACGATCGGTCGAAAACAGTGACTTTTATCAATAATTTTGATGCTTTTGACGCTATTTTCGTAATTCTATTTGTATAGCTCTTAATGACTCTGAAATCTGATTAAATTATATAGCTGTCATATATACATACGTCGGATTGCTACAGCCCAAGCTTTAAAGCTGTTCTTTCTCGAACTTTAGACTTCTTATACGAAAGAAGAATGGTACAAATACAAACATATATATGTAGGTATGTATATGAAACATACATAATTATGAATTAAAATCTTTATTCTGAGTAAAGAGAAAGAGTCTTCCTTCACTGTTCTTGTACAGAAATTGAAAATGAAATTTATTGTGTTCCTTTTTTCTTTGTTCACAAAGACCATTAAATATTTAAATGTCCATAAAATTTATACATCTCATAATTGATAAGCTGGACATTTATTGTATTTAATAAAAAATTATCCGTTTTTTTTTCTTTATATAAATATATATGTATATATTCACTTGTTATAAAAATGTCAACTTTTTAATCTAGATGATAAAGATGGAATAATTAAAGTCAATTATTAATAATAACATAACCGACTTTTATACAAAATATTATTCTTTTTTCCTTGCTGTTGGCTTAACTAGTTAAACTATATATCTCTTGTAATAAAAGCTAATTTAACAATTATAAGAAATGTCGATTATTATTGACTTCACATGCGGCGAAACATTTATTCAATCTAAAACTTTAAAACTTTAAACTTTTAAACCAGATAGTAAACAAATTGTTTCTCTATATTCTTATTCTCAACAAAAGCAAGTATTCCTGCCAAACACTTTTAAAAATCATTTTAAATGTAATTTGGTCTTCCACTAATGTTATCTCCTGCACTGATTGAGAATCAATTAGATGTTTTCACATCGTTTTCAAAAGGGTTTTTGTGTGGCATGTGCTTTAATTCAGAATGAATAATAATATCCTTGGGTAAACGTTAATTGATGAACTCATTTGTATTGCACTTTACTTAGCAGCTTTCAGATTCTTTGGCCATTGAAATTGAAATGGAATTGAACTAAAGTAAAAGCTGAAAAACGAAAACAACATGAGAAGCCCAACAAGTTCCTACTATTTATCCAAAGCTTAGAATTGGCTTCGCTTTTGCTCTTTGAATTGCACGAAGGCGACTTCAATAAATAATAGTTAAAGAAATGTTCCAGGAGCAGGAGCAGGACCAGAATTAGGGATAGGGCCACAACCAGGAGCATGGCCAGAATCAAGACGAAGACCACAATGTTGGCTAATTACTCAGCGATGCTCATTAAGAGAGCTCGCTGCATTTCACTTTTCAACACGCCGCACCAGAACCCAGGACCCGTCACAACCATCACCACCGCCTAGCCACCGTTCGCCCCAAGTTAGCCAACTAATGAAGATTTATGAAGGCCAAGGCAAGTAAAGGGAATGCCAGGGATGGAATGGAAATTCTGCAGCCTTCAGTTTGTGTTTTTCCATTCTCTTTAAACTTTAACTGCAAGTTTAATGCATTTTGTAGGTTCCTCTCTAATTATATGGCAAACTGCAATGAATTATGCATTTGGCATTGTCTTCATGGCAACACATAAAGACGTTGCGATGGGAAACTTTAATCAAGACTCTGCATATCGAAAAAGGAAACGGACAGAGACAGTCAGATAGACAGAAAGCGTTGAGCAAAAACAAACATTCTTAATTCAGTATAATTCAAATTCAAAAAAAAAAAAAATTGAAACACAAAAAGGAATATGTATAACTATAGCGGGGGATATTTTCCCTTTCCCATTGCGTCAAACTTTGTGTTACATTTTTATTTAATTTTCCTATCTTGGAGCTGTGTTTCCTTCGCTCTTTGTTTTCTTCTCCTCCACCTATCGCTTTTTCCGGCTTGCTAAAAAATGCGCAAGCAAAAGCAATTTGAAAGCTGTACTGAATACGTAAAAAACAATACAGCCCAAGACACAAAAAACGAGAAGGAAAACCGAAGGGAGCATAAAAAAATGATTGCAAAATGAAGTAAAAAAAAAACTCTCCGTATTTCGTATGTGTGTGTGTGTTGTAGTGCCCAGTTTCTGCCGTTAGTTTTATTTTTAAAAATTAAGGCGTTAATTTGAATTTCAGTAAGGGTTGGGTAAGTGCGTCGATAATAATGATCAGCTGAGCTTAGAAGTTCGATAGTTCTACTAGTGCAACCCTAGCGAATAGGTATCATGCGCGATCGCATGCATTGGTCACACTCTTTTCTGACGAACTTCCGCTCTGGCTAGACGCCTTAATCACGCCGCTCCTCAAGAAAAATATATATAAATTTAAATCTGAAATTTTCTCGGCCATCAAGCCTAATGATTAACTTTATACTTATTTGGAGCATCAAGGACAACTAATATTATAGAGTTTTGTGAATCTTATTATCGTAGGTTATATTTTTGTGGATATTTGGATCATTGTAAATTTCTAACAAGTTCGTTTGAAAATTAGCCATAATTGATTTGTATTTTGGAAACCTGGAAAAAGGAATCACAATTGGAATTCCGTAAATTTGCAAAAGATATTTTTTTTTGTTGAGACACCGCTCAAAAGCTGCACACCGTGAAGGGCACAGAGACTTTTTGAGGAAGTTAATTGACTTGGAATAGCCGCCCGAGTCGGATACGGGCAGAGAAAGTTTTTTCGTTGCGGATTGAGAGTCCCGTGGACCGAATTTGTTGCATAGGAATGCCAGTCGCTTGATTTAACCTAATATTTTATTCCTAAGCATCATCCAGCGGACGACGAAGGCCTTCGACGGACCGGACGGATGGGTAAGTCCTAAGTTTTAAACCATAAATCATGATCGATCTGGTATTTCCCTGTTTTTTTTATGCAAAAAGAGAGTTCATTGTCAATTAATCTGCAAATAAGAAAAACCATCTCGAGTACAGTAAAGTTAAAAAAGTATTGGAAGTATTGAAAAGAAAAGGAAATTGTCAATCCTTGTGTTAAACTTAAATCGCTATCGATAATCGCCTTTGACTGTGTGAGCAGAGTCGCCATTTATATTTGAAATCATAATTTAAATTGAAGATTTACAAATTTCTATTGACATTTTTATTTTTGAATATCTATAATTTTATATATATCCACCTTACAATTAAGATTCAACAAAACAAAACATATTATTCCCAATTTGGCTTTTGGATACCTGAAATGATCCAAATATTTAATTTGAGTATCGTTTATTATAATAATCATCATTTTAGTTTAGTTAACTCGGATTATGTTTCCGACTTATCGAAGTATTTTAGTATTCCGTAACCCTCGAGAATAAATATCGTTTATAATGTTTGAGTAAAGAGTGCGTAATCTTCCTTGTGGCGACATGTGAGCGGTGAGCTGATTATATTGGGATTTTCCAGAATCTTGCGATGGGAAAATCATTGGTTGGGTGGGTTAAGACGCGAAGCTACAATAACATCTTAGTAGCTTCCCTATTCGTGCGATACTAATATCCCTTTTTTCTCTATCTCTTAGTTCATTTCTTTCAATTGAGTAATTGTGTAATATTAGTGCAACAGGGACTTTGTTTTATTTTATGTAATACGGGTGTGTTGAGAACATGTTGGTCCAAAGAACCCCCCCCAAAGACTGTTTGCTAGCCGACAGCCAGAAGTCCCAACCGGATCCAAACTTCTCAATACATTAAGCCCGTATGTGTTGGCTTCGGCCTGATTTGTGGTGCTCTTGCCTATCGTAACATCTGATGTACAGGGACTGCAAGAGAGAGGCCACCTATTTAGGCCGAACCCGACCTCCTCTTTGATCAAGATAGATTTATTTTTTTTTGACTAAGAGGGGATGTACATGATCTGGAATTATTTCCGGTTGTGTACATTACATAATTTTGGCGCCCAACTAAGAGGCCTTGTTAGACTTGTTACAGTATTTCGGTTCAACCGTGTTTCTCTATAGGATTCAGGCTGAGCTGAGTTGTTCAAGAATTTCAGGTTCCTTTTTTCCTTCTCCTACTTCTTATTCTATCTCTTAATGAAATCCCTAGTCTTTTTTATCTATTCCTTTGCTATCAAAATTTTATTTTCTTTTCATTTCGCTTTCTTTTTGTATTCATGGATGGTTGTTTGAGTAACTTATTTATTAGGAATGCAGATATTTGGAGAATCCGAGTTCTGACCAGTGATGAGGAGCTTTAACATGAATTTGTGAATATATTTAGAAACATATACAAACTCTACAATATAATGACAGACGTATATTATAGGCTGTGTTTTTTATTGGAATTCGTCAATTTGATTGTTTCGAATTTACGACCAGTAAGGCATATTAAGCTTGTGATGTCGGCGTTGGCATTGTAGTTTATTGATTTTGTCCATTTCTTTTAAAAACAATAGAACAAATATTTCAGCATATACCATTGAATTGACTGCTTAATCATCTGGAACTGCAGATATTTGGCGAGGTCCGAATTCTGACCGATGAAACAAAGCTAGTTCAGTTTAGGAGTTCGTTGAGATCAGTCTTTTCGTTTTGGATTTGATTTAGATGATTAGGTCTAGGACGACAAGATTTTTCTATCCCTTCACAAAAATTTCTTGAGATTGAACTATCGATTAGTTCATTTCTCCCTCGATATTAGTATAGCACCTATAATTTTGCTCACCCTCACTTTCAAAACAAGGAAGATAATAATTATATGTTTAAATATATTAAAACAAATTAAATAAACTATCTAAAGTAATTTTTTTTTGTGGAAAAATAATCAAAATGCCAGTAATTCGAAGTAATGAAGAATTGAGTGTGCTACCAGAAGCAGAATGCACAATTTGTTCGAAAGTAATTTTTGAAACAGAAGAGCTTAGGATTACTAAATGTAATCATATTTTTCACCAAGAGTGTATAGAAAGTTATATACAAGAACATCAGGAATGTCATTGCTGTAAGAAAGTATGCCACCAGAAAGATTTAGTCCAGTTCATAATGTCTGAGCAAGCGGAGGGTCACATAGATAATAGAAACAAGAAGACCCATAATACTAGAGCTCACTTACAGTCAAATAATGTAGCATCTCCGGCTTGTCCATTAAAATCAGGAGCTAGGGGAAGAAAACCAAAAGCTTCAACGGCACGTAAACAGGAGAACACGAATCAACACAACCAGCGTTCAGCTCGGTCGCAGCAACAATCAACTTTAGGCAGAGCAGCTGAGGTAAATGTGAATGCAATTTTTGAGAGAATGGAATATTTAATTGATCAGAGACTAGGAAATTTGAATTTAAATAATTCATTTGGACAATCTAGTAACCACGATCAGCATCGCGCTCCGACGCCAATATCGAATTCAACATCTCACCATTACATTAATCCTGGAAAAGCTGCCCAACTAGTACAAAGTTGGGGTATTAAATTTGATGCGTCTCCTAAAGGTCCTACAGTTTCAGAATTTCTTTACAGAATAAAAGCGTTAACTGTAGATAACTTTCAGAGTGATTTCACACCGGTGTGCAGAAATTTGCACCTATTATTAACCGGAAGAACCAAGGAATGGTATTGGCGCTATCGAAAAGACCATGACGAAGTTATTTGGGAAGAATTCTGTCTGGATTTGAAACAGGAATATGACGATTTTAAGGATGATGATTTGATTCTTGAAGAAATCCGCAACCGAAAACAGAGGATTGGTGAAGCATTTGATGTTTACTACGAAGACGTAATGATTTTGGTATCGAGATTGACAATACCTATGGAGGAAAAACGACTCGTTCATCAGCTACAAAGAAACCTTATTTCTGAAGTACGAGAAGCGTTATTATATGTTCCCATAGAATCGGTATCTAAACTTCGCCAATTGGTGCACCGCCGAGAGCAATTTCTTCGTGAAGAATCAGGAAAACGCATCACAAAATATACAAACGTTAGAAAGAATATCGCTTTACTTGAAGAGACAGATGAAGAGCCCGAGGAGGAAGATATTCAACCTGAGCTAAATGCAATTCACGTCAAGGAAAAGAAATACATTTGTTGGAATTGTGACATCGAAGGACACAGATGGGACATGTGCTTAGAAGAGCGTCGCATTTTCTGCTACGGATGTGGAAAGAAAAATGTTTACAAACCACAATGCGATGTATGTCTAGCTTGTTCGAAAAACTCCAATCAGGGCCCATCATTCCGTCGCAATCGAGTGGACCCTCAGTAGATGATAGCAATAACACAGCGACGAAGAACAAAACACCAGATTTGACAGATAATAACGAAACGAATCGGCGAGAAAATAAAATACAGCCATATCCCAGACTACCATACCATCAACGTCTGCAAAACTATTTAGCGATTCGAGACAAAATCTTTGCACAGGAAGTTGCAACTTCCCAGTTCATTAGAAGTCGCTCGAGCGAACGTATGCGTCGCTTTTGGAAGAATGTAAAAGATGCGCAAAAACTAATAATATCGTCTATGATTAATGAAGCCGCAGATGGCCGTTTCTACGCTCCAGTTAAATTTCTCGAATTTTCTGAGCTTGGTCTATTAGATACAGGAGCCAATATCAGTTGCATCGGATCAGATTTAGCAGCAAAAGACTGGACAAAATACCCTGGATTTTCAACTATTATATCAAGTGTGGCCACAGCTGATGGGAAAAGACATCCAGTTACCGGAATAGTAAGAACAGAGGTGCAATATGAAAGCAAGCAAAAACCTCTTTCTCTTTTTATTATCCCGTCATTAGCAAAACGACTTATTTTGGGAATCGATTTCTGGAAATCTTTTGAGTTATGTCCAGAATTTTCATTTCGTTGTAAGACTCCCACTTTAGACAAAAATATTCACTCGGTTGATGACAAAAAGAAATGTGTATTAACACCAGAGCAGGAGAAAAGATTAAGTGATGTTATTCAATTGTTTCCGGATTTTAAACAACAAGGATTAGGTCGAACTCCACTTATTGTTCATGACATAGAGATCAAAGAAGCAACTCCAATCAAGCAACGCTTCTATCCTGTGTCGCCAGCGGTTGAAAAGTTGATGTATAAAGAAATCGACCGAATGTTAGAAATGGGAGTGATAGAGAGAGCCAATAGTCCTTGGAGTTCTCCTATGCGTATGGTGGTAAAACCCGGAAAAGTACGATTATGTTTGGATGCAAGAAAAATAAATGAAGTCACAAAAAAGGATGCATACCCTCTGCAGAGCATAGATGGAATTTTCGCACGACTGCCAAAGGCCAATTTTATAACAAAAATCGATTTGAAAGATGCCTACTGGCAAATTGCTCTTTCAGAAAAATCCAAACCCATAACAGCTTTCACGATACCCGGCCGCCCCCTTTACCAATTCACCGTAATGCCGTTCGGATTATGTAACGCTTCGCAAACCATGGCGCGTTTGATAGACGATCTAATCCCAGCAGATCTGAAATATTGTGTGTTCGGATACCTAGACGATCTCTGCGTTGTTTCAGAAGACTTTGATACTCACTTGGAGATTCTGATTCGTATGTCTCAGCAATTTAGAAAGGCAAATCTAACGTTAAATATAGAAAAGACCAAGTTTTGTGTTACAGAAGTACCATATCTGGGCTACATTATAGGAAGAGGAGGAATATCAACAGATCCTGCCAAAATAGAAGCAATAAAAAATTGGCCGGTTCCGAAAACTATAAAACAGACTAGAGGTTTCTTGGGTGTTGTTGGTTGGTATCGTAGATTCATTAATAATTTTTCTGACATTACATTTCCGATTACCCAATTGCTAACTAAGAAAAAGAAATTTTTATGGACACAGGAAGCTCAAGTTGCCTTCGAAGAACTTAAGGAAAAGTTAACCTCGGCCCCGATCTTGATCAATCCAGACTTTAGCAAGAAATTCTACGTGCATTGTGATGCAAGCAACTACGTCATTGGCGCAATGTTGGTACAATTGGACGAAGAAGGAGCTGAGAAACCTATAGCGTTTATGTCGAAGAAGTTAACGACAGCTCAACGAAATTATAGCGTGACAGAACGCGAGTGCTTGGCTGCTTTGGAGGCAATAGAAAAATTCCGCTGTTATCTTGAACTACAAGAATTCGAAGTTATAACCGATCACGCCAGTTTAGTTTGGTTAATGCGACAATCGGATTTGAAAGGAAGACTTGCGATATGGGCGATGAAACTGCAAGGGTACAAGTTTAAAGTAAGTCACCGAAGAGGTCAAGATAATGTAGTACCAGACGCATTGTCCAGAATGTTTTCGGAAGATTTGTGTGCTTTGGAGGAACTCCGCCCCTTAGTCGATTTGAACTCACCTAGTTTCAATGACGACGAATATCAACAACTGAGAGAGAAAATTGAAAAAGAACAAGACAGATATCCGGATTTGAAAATAATGGATCAGTTTGTATATATACGCACGGAACATGATGATGGAGCAGAGTTCAGCCAAATCAATATTTGGAAACTATGGATTCCACAAAGTTTATCAAAGGAAGTTATCAAAAGAGCGCATGAAGATAAAATATCTGCGCATGGCGGGATGGCAAAAACTTTGGAGCTCATACGTCGTACATTCTATTGGCCCGGCATGGTGATACAAGTGCGCGATTATATCCGGAATTGCGAGACGTGCAAGTCAACGAAAGCTCCCAACCAAATCTTAAGGCCACCGATGGGTAAAGCTGTAGTATCAGAGAGACCTTTTCAACGATTATATATTGATCTTTTGGGACCATATCCCAGAAGCAAACGTGGCCACGTCGGACTTCTGATAGTGGTTGATCATTTATCTAAGTATCATTGGCTTCAACCCCTTAAAGTATTTAAGAGCAATGTGATTCAAGAGTATCTGCAAGATAATATATTCTTTCGATATGGAGTTCCCGAGATATTGGTTAGCGACAATGGTTCACAATTCAAGGCAAGCGAATTTAATGCATGGTTAACGACATTGGGCATAAAACATGTGTATACAGCAATTTATTCCCCACAGTCGAATGCCTCTGAGAGAGTGAACAGATCTATCATTGCAGCAATCCGCGCCTACCTCAAAGAGGACCAGCGCGAATGGGATCTACATATACCCGCTATAAGCTGTGCACTAAGGAATTCGTATCATCAGAGTATAGGATGCTCTCCTTTCCATGCTTTGTTTGGCTTTGACATGGCCACACATGGTTCCCAATACACTCTTCTCGAAAGAATAAATATGCTAAATGAACCGAATAACGTAATGCGAAAGGACGATCAGTTAGCATTACGCCGTAATTTACTCAAGAAAAAAATAGCAAAAACAGCGGAGCACAATGCAAAGGTGTATAACCTGAGAACCAAGGAGGTTAATTTCAAGGTTGGACAAGAAGTCTTTAGACGTAATTTTGGTCAAAGCAACTTTCAAAAATGTGTTAATGCCAAATTGAACTTGCTATGGTTAAAGTCCCGAATAAGAGAGAGATTAGGAAACTGTTATTACGTGTTGGAAGATTTGAATGGCAAACTGTTAGGAACTTATCATGCTAAGGACATTAGGCAGTAACTGTCTTTTTTCAGGTTAATACTCCGAAGCAAGCTCTAGTATTATCCTGTGGTTGTAGTGCCCAGTTTCTGCCGTTAGTTTTATTTTTAAAAATTAAGGCGTTAATTTGAATTTCAGTAAGGGTTGGGTAAGTGCGTCGATAATAATGATCAGCTGAGCTTAGAAGTTCGATAGTTCTACTAGTGCAACCCTAGCGAATAGGTATCATGCGCGATCGCATGCATTGGTCACACTCTTTTCTGACGAACTTCCGCTCTGGCTAGACGCCTTAATCACGCCGCTCCTCAAGAAAAAATATATATAAATTTAAATCTGAAATTTTCTCGGCCATCAAGCCTAATGATTAACTTTATACTTATTTGGAGCATCAAGGACAACTAATATTATAGAGTTTTGTGAATCTTATTATCGTAGGTTATATTTTTGTGGATATTTGGATCATTGTAAATTTCTAACAAGTTCGTTTGAAAATTAGCCATAATTGATTTGTATTTTGGAAACCTGGAAAAAGGAATCACAATTGGAATTCCGTAAATTTGCAAAAGATATTTTTTTTTGTTGAGACACCGCTCAAAAGCTGCACACCGTGAAGGGCACAGAGACTTTTTGAGGAAGTTAATTGACTTGGAATAGCCGCCCGAGTCGGATACGGGCAGAGAAAGTTTTTTCGTTGCGGATTGAGAGTCCCGTGGACCGAATTTGTTGCATAGGAATGCCAGTCGCTTGATTTAACCTAATATTTTATTCCTAAGCATCATCCAGCGGACGACGAAGGCCTTCGACGGACCGGACGGATGGGTAAGTCCTAAGTTCTAAACCATAAATCATGATCGATCTGGTATTTCCCTGTTTTTTTTATGCAAAAAGAAAGAGAGTTCATTGTCAATTAATCTGCAAATAAGAAAAACCATCTCGAGTACAGTAAAGTTAAAAAAGTATTGGAAGTATTGAAAAGAAAAGGAAATTGTCAATCCTTGTGTTAAACTTAAATCGCTATCGATAATCGCCTTTGACTGTGTGAGCAGAGTCGCCATTTATATTTGAAATCATAATTTAAATTGAAGATTTACAAATTTCAATTGACATTTTTATTTTTGAATATCTATAATTTTATATATATCCACCTTACAATTAAGATTCAACAAAACAAAACATATTATTCCCAATTTGGCTTTTGGATACCTGAAATGATCCAAATATTTAATTTGAGTATCGTTTATTATAATAATCATCATTTTAGTTTAGTTAACTCGGATTATGTTTCCGACTTATCGAAGTATTTTAGTATTCCGTAACCCTCGTGAATAAATATCGTTTATAATGTTTGAGTAAAGAGTGCGTAATCTTCCTTGTGGCGACATGTGAGCGGTGAGCTGATTATATTGGGATTTTCCAGAATCTTGCGATGGGAAAATCATTGGTTGGGTGGGTTAAGACGCGAAGCTACAATAACATCTTAGTAGCTTCCCTATTCGTGCGATACTAATATCCCTTTTTTCTCTATCTCTTAGTTCATTTCTTTCAATTGAGTAATTGTGTAATATTAGTGCAACAGGGACTTTGTTTTATTTTATGTAATACGGGTGTGTTGAGAACATGTTGGTCCAAGAAACCCCCAAAAAAATTTTTTAAAAAACAAAAAGAAAAAAAAAAAAAAAAAAAAAAAATAATAAAAAAATAATAATTTAGTTGGCTTCGGCCTGATTTGTGGTGCTCTTGCCCATCGTAACATCTGATGTACAGGGACTGCAAGAGAGAGGCCACCTATTTAGGACCTCTCTTTGATCAAGATAGATTTATTTTTTTTTGACTAAGAGGGGATGATCTGGAATTATTTCCGGTTGTGTACATTACAAAATGTTTATATCGAGGAACAATTTGAAATTTGAGTATTTTAAATAAGCCCGCTCCTCGTCTCAGTGAATTTCCCCGATAACCGAATTTGGGCACACTAAAAGGGTATAATACGCTAAGGCGGGGTACGGGCACACTCTCTTGAATATAGTGAATAAGACCGCATGTGCACTTAATTTGAAAATAAATAAAATCCGGAAATATAAAAATCAATCCCAAGGGATTAATTACTTTAAAAAGTAGAGAGTTTACAAATCAGGTGTGGAGTTTGCCCTAAAAAACGTATTTCCATGAAATACACCGAGATTATTAAATTAAACAAAACCGCATTGTTTGAGTTGCTAGCGGCCAAGGAAGTACCTTGCGACAAAGAAGCGTCAATTTACCAATTGCGAGCATTGGTAAAACAAGTCATGGCACAGAATCAGTCTGGAGAGAGTGATGTACCCGAAGAGCAGGCAGTCAGCCCAGCAGTGTCTGCAAATGTGCTTGCCGGACAACTTGTGGATGTTGGTCCGGAGCCTCTTATTGAGCAGCGCGGCGTGGGAAACATTGAGCAGCCAAGTACACCGGATCAAGTGGGTGCTAACCAGTCGCCGACGATGTCTCGTGAGACCTCTGTAGGACCAGACGCGAACGTGCATGTTCGTGAAAGCGCACAAGCGAGCGAAACCGACGAATTGTCTTCGATTCTTAGTAGCATCGAATTGTATACAGCACGTAAAAACCTGGCGGAGCTAAAAACACGTGTTATGGAGCTGGAGGAGAACTTAGGCGGACCGCAATATAGTTGCCGCATGAACTTGAAAGATGTCGAAACTACTGTACCTAAATTCTCTGGTGATGGTGATCTGTCCATTCACGTATGGATTCGTGAGCTGGAGAAAGCAGCAAGAGTGTATGTACTGAGTGATGCCCAATGTTGGTCGTTGGGCAACCGACTGCTGGAGGGATCTGCTAAAAGCATACATGACATATGAAAAGACTACAACCTGGAGCGAGCTGAAGGATGCCCTTGTGAAGGTATTTGGCCTACAAATGACAAACTACGAGATTGCTAACCAGATGAGGAAGCGCTCAATTGGCAAAGGAGAGTCACTCTTGCAGTATTTCATCATTATGCGAAATATTGCTCAGCAGGGCAATTTTGAAGACACCGATGTGGTCAAATACATTGTTGACGGACTACAAGATCGAACCGGATTGTCAGCTCCTTTGTATTATTGTACTTCTCTGAATGAATTGCGAGAGAAGATGATGCGTTTTCAATCAGTTCAGCCACCAGCCAAAAACTACGTTCGTCAGGCTCGTCAGACTTTAGACCGTTTGCAGGCCATTACGCCTGCTGCAAAGGATAAGAGATGTTTCAATTGCCGCCAGATTGGTCACTTAATGTTTGACTGTCCACGCCCGGAGAGACCAAAAGGAAGTTGCTATCGGTGCTTCAAAGTGGGCCATCAGTACCGGAATTGTCCAATGCGAACCCAGATCGCCGCCATGAGCTCTAGTGAAGACCCGGACACTATTGATGATAAGTCATTTATTCAATTAGTAAGTTTAAGAATATCTTGTAAAGAGGGATGCACTGATGTTAATAATATTTTTGCCCTATTAGATTCCGGAAGCCCAGTAAGTTTTGCCAGTAGAGCGTTGATGCCGCATTTAGATTGCGATAAATTAGTTAAAAGTTCTTTTCATGGACTGAGCGGTGGCTCTATTCTGACTTTTGGAACAGTCAAATGTTTAGTTTTGTTTTGCAAAAAATATTATGAAATTCAATTTTTAGTTATTCCCGATAATATTATGCCGACGCAACTACTTCTTGGTAGAGACGCCTTGAATAAAATAGGTCTTAAGTTCTCATTGATTGAAAATGTAAGAAAGTATGAAAAGAATTCTGCATCATTAAAGAGTACCATTGCTTTTGTTTACAAATCCTTCTGTGCATCCCTGTTTACTAAATATCCTAAGCATAATACCATTAGTAATAACACCACTGATCTAGATAATAATTGTAATAACCCTAATGTAAACACGAATGCATCCCCGTTTCGAGAATGGCTAACAGAGTTGCAAACTGTTTGTGCAACGCTGTCAGATACCGGGAATACTACTGTTGGCAGTGAATTTGGATTAGGCGCGATGCGTGAGTGCCGAGACATTGTGCATGAGCATTACATTGACCGATTTTCAATTAATTACGGGTTGCCTAAATATATGATGAGAATATGTCTGACAGATACAACACCATTTCATAGTAGTCCTAGAAGGTTATCATATTATGAAAGAGGAATCGTTTCTAAAACGGTTAGTGAGTTGTTAGCCAATAATGTAATCCGACCAAGCAACTCCCCCTATGCGTCCGCCATCGTCCTAGTGCGAAAAAAGGATGGCAATATACGAATGTGCGTTGATTATCGAGGTTTAAATAAGAAGACTGTGAGGGATAATTTTCCATTGCCTTTGATAGAAGATTGCCTAGAATATCTGGAGAGCAAGACCGTTTTCTCCGTCATAGATTTGAAAAGTGGCTTTTACCATGTAGGCATGGAAGAGGATTCAATTAAATACACAGCATTCGTTACACCCGATGGGCAGTTCGAATATCTGAGAATGCCTTTTGGTCTAAAGAACGGACCAGCTGTATTTCAGAGATTTATATCGAACATACTTAGTGATATGATTAGAGATCGAGAACTTGTAGTATATATGGACGACATTATTCTTGCCACCCGCACCGTAGATCAGCATCTTAAGTTGTTAGCAAAACTGTTAGATCGTTTTATTCAGTACAATTTAGAGCTCAATTTGAAGAAAAGCATTTTCCTACAGAAGAGCATAGATTATTTAGGATATGAAGTCAGTGAAAAGGGAATTTTACCAAATAATACACATTTAAAAGCTATTCAAGAATACCCAGAACCACTTAACAGCAAAGCGTTACACTCGTGCTTAGGCTTATTCTCTTATTTTCGCAAATTTGTTCCGAATTTCTCCAGCATAGCTAAACCGTTAACTGAGTTGCTTAAACAAGGTGGTCCATTTCCGATGAACAAAACCGCTAAAAATGTATTTCTTACATTAAGATCCGCCTTATCCAGTCCGCCCATATTAGCTATCTTTAACCCTAACTACGAAACTGAGTTGCATACTGACGCCAGTTCAAATGGTTTCGGTGCCTCTTTGATGCAAAGACAGACTGATGGCAAAATGCATCCAGTCTCTTATTATTCCCGAAAGGCGACAGCCGCCGAGTCCCGTTATCACAGTTTTGAGCTTGAAACTTTGGCCATAATATATGCCGTGCGCCGATTTCGCGTTTATTTAGAACACAGACCATTTTTGATCGTTACCGATTGTAATTCATTGGTCCAAACCTTGAGTAAAAAATCAATAAATCCCCGCATTGCGCGGTGGTCGTTGGAATTGGAAAACTTTGATTATACCATTGCTCACAGACCCGGTTCAAACATGGGCCATGTAGATGCATTAAGTCGGCAAACCGAGTTGTTAGAGAATATTGTAGAAGGTGATTTTGATCCTTGCGATTTATTAGTGAAGAGAGACCAGAATGCCCCAATTGAACCTTGTGAACCGCATATTACTTTTGAGGAAAGTTGCGTAAAACCGTGTGAGATAGACCCGTGTGAGATAAAACCGTTTGAGACAAAACCGTGTGAGATAGACCTGTGTGAGAAAAACCCGTGTGAGAAAAACCCGTGTAAGATAGACCCGCTTGAGAAAAACCCGTGTAAGATAGACCCGTTTGAGAAAAACCCGTGTAAGATAGACCCGTGTGAGATAAACCCGTGTAAAAATAGAACCATGTGCTCCTTTAGGGAAGAATTATTTAGGACCGTTCGGGACAAACCCGTGTGTTCATTTAGCGAAGAGTTGTTTCAGACCGTGTGAGCTATGTTTAGAAAGAAGTCGGCTAAAACTGGTTAAGAATAAACCTTGCGTTTCTTTAAATGAAAGTTCTGTTGATCCGAGATTGAGTAACCAAATCGAAAGAAGTGACCAGCTCGATCGAAATGAGTCGGCAAACCTGGTTGGTGTAGTGGGTGCGTCTCCGCAAGATGTTGATTTATTATTGCAGTCAGAACAAATAAGAGATCCGGATATCCGTAAACTAAGAGAAAAGTTAGAAAAATCCAATGATGTTGGATTTGAGTTAATAGATGGTATAGTGTACAAAAGAAATGCTAAGGAAAGACTGTGTTTGTATGCACCGGCTCGCATGCAAGGGGAATTAATAAGAAGGTGTCACGAGAAACTAGGTCATTTAGGCGTTGAGAAATGTGTAAACAATTTGAAAGAAAAGTACTGGTTCCCATTAATGAATCCAAAGGTTGAGTCGTTTATAAAAGATTGTCTGCCGTGTATTCTACATAGTGTTCCAAGAACTATACATAATAGAACCTTGCATAGTATTCCGAAAAGTCCGATTCCATTTGATACTATCCATGTTGACCACTTAGGTCCCTTACCGAGTGTTACATCAAAAAGAAAGCACCTTTTGGTAGTGATTGACGCATTTACAAAGTTTGTCAAATTGTATCCCGTAAATTCCACTAGTACCAAAGAAGTAACCGCCGCGTTAGAAAAATATTTTGATTATTATAGCCGACCAAGAAGAGTTATATCCGACAGAGGTACGTGTTTTACGTCGTTTGAGTTTGCTGAGTTTGTAGAAAATCGAAATATTGACCACATTAAAGTAGCGACTGCTGCCCCTCAAGCCAATGGGCAGGTCGAACGTGTGAACCGTGTGTTGACCCCAATGTTGGGAAAGCTGTCAGAACCTTTAGCCCAAGACGATTGGTATAAATTAGTTAATCGTGTCGAGTTCGCTATTAATAACTCAGTGCAGTGTAGTACCGGTAAAACTCCGTCAATGTTGTTGTTTGGTTGCGATCAGCGAGGCCCCTTAGTAGACGAATTAACCGAGTATCTTGACGAGAAATTTAGTTCAGAAAACCCCTGTAACCTTGAGGCCACTAGGCAAGAGGCAAGTGCGAAAATTCAATTATCGCAGGAGCGCAATGAAAAGCGGTACGCCTTAAGGCATAGGGCACCATTATCCTATAGAGTCAATGATTTTGTTGCCATTCGCAATGTAGATGTCACTCCCGGGTCGTGCAAAAAGTTCGCTCCTAAATACCGTGGTCCTTATAAAATAAATCGAGTTCTTCCAAATGACCGTTACGAAGTCACCGATATTGACGATTGTCAACTTACTCAATTGCCCTACAAAGGTATCTTAGAATCAGCCCGACTCAAGCCGTGGATGCATGCGTGTGATAAAACTGTGAGTTTCTGTTTGTAATATGTATCTGATAAGCAGTATTTATATGTATATTGTATGTATTGTATATATGTATATTGTATGTTTTATGTTTGTTGAATTGTATGATCGAGGTCGATCAAATGTCAGGATTGGCCGAATGTAAACATTAGGAGTATTTTAAATAAGCCCGCTCCTCGTCTCAGTGAATTTCCCCGATAACCGAATTTGGGCACACTAAAAGGGTATAATACGCTAAGGCGGGGACGGGCACACTCTCTTGAATATAGTGAATAAGACCGCATGTGCACTTAATTTGAAAATAAATAAAATCCGGAAATATAAAATCAATCCCAAGGGATAAATAACTTTAAAAAGTAGAGAGTTTACATATGTAATACGGGTGTGTTGAGAACATGTTGGTCAAAAGAACCCCCCCAAAGACTGTTTGCTAGCCGACAGCCAGAAGTCCCAACCGGATCCAAACTTCTCAATACATTAAGCCCGTATGTGTTGGCTTCGGCCTGATTTGTGGTGCTCTTGCCTATCGTAACATCTGATGTACAGGGACTGCAAGAGAGAGGCCACCTATTTAGGCCGAACCCGACCTCCTCTTTGATCAAGATAGATTTATTTTTTTTTGACTAAGAGGGGATGTACAGGATCTGGAATTATTTCCGGTTGTGTACATTACAGTGTGTGCGTTGTGTGTGTGTAGTTGCGGCAGCTAATTTTCATTATTCTTTCGAAATGCAATCAAAAAATGTTACTTTGGCGTGGAGTTGAAGCAGCAATTGAAGAGCACACAAAAAAAAACTGCTATGGCCAGCGGCTTCAGTTAAAACTAAGGCAACTCACCAGGGCAGGATGCAGATATTCCTAAAGAAGCGAAACAAGTTGCGAAAACAAGGAGAACAAAAGGGAGCGGGATATGTTTATACCAAGTTGGTCAGTGAATTGAACAACATGCTTAAAGGTAAATGAGTAGTTTTTGAAATGGCTAGATGGAATATGAAATAGATATTGTAAAAAAAATGGAAGCTTAAATGGTTTGAAAATCATAAAAAAAGAAGCGTTTACTTGTAGCTTAATGAAATACATCGAAAGAGTTCAAAAATCTACAGCGACTTAAACCTGAGATTAAGTAGATCTAAAATTAAAAAGAAAGTCATGGTAAGTACTTCAACTCCTAAACAAAAAATCCTTAAGAGTTGCAATTACTTATAATCTTATAATCATATCAGGCAGGTTATGCTATTCCAATTGACTTGAAGCAAAAAAAAAAAACCAGTTGCCAGATGCATCTTTCTTTTGTCGATACTATTTCATTTCAATTTTTTACTATTGAAATCTTTATTTTACTTTTTAATTAATCTAATTAAAAATGTTTATTTCCAGTCCAATTAAATTTTATTGAATTATTACATTGATTATTTCCTTCCGCTTGCATTCATCCTTAATGGCAAATGTTTATTCTCAATGCATTCAACCGCACTTACCATTGAATACGGCCACAACCGCCTTTATTATATAAATTATTTAAATGGAGCTTTCATATGTGTAGCCGCTTGGCAGGCGTTCCGCTTTGGTTATTTTATTTACTGGCGATAGTTGCATAGCCTTCAGCCAAGAAACTAAATATCTTCGCCAGGCCCTAATATTGCATGGGATAAACTAATGTTGGGCGAAAATAATTAAATGCCTTTAATTTTTTTTTTCTTATACTTTCGCCTTAAAGCTAACTTTTAAATTGTAAAATTCTGAGTCTTTGGTGTACTCCAATGCCAAGTTAATTTTTTTTAAATTTTTTTTACTTTATTTTTATACCCTTGCAAAAAGGGTATATTAATTTTGGTCAGAAGTGTGCAACGCATAGAACGAAGCATCTCCGACCATACAAAGTATATATATTCTTGATCAGCACGACGAGACGAGTTCAACTAGCCATGTCCGTCCGTCCGTCCGTCCGTCCGTCCGTCCGTCTGGATCAACGCAAACTCCTCCTAGACCGTAAGAGCTACAGAGCTGAAATTTTGCACGTAGGCTTGTATATACCGCAGGCGTTGTATATCTCGGATTCAGCCAGATCGGACCACTATATCATATAGCTCCCATACAAACCCCAAAGTCACGAACAGTGACTTTTCTCAATAACTTCGTTATTTTCTATGCTATTATCGTGAAACTTAATATTAGAGAGTTTACTACGCCTATAAGCGACTATGCCAAATTTGATCAAGATCGGGTGACTATATAATATAGCTCCCATACAAACGGCCAAGTCACGAACAGTGACTTTCTCAATACCTTCGTTATTTTCTGAGCTATTGTCGTGAAACTTAATATTAGAGAGTTTACTACGCCTATAAGCGACTATGCCAAATTTGATCAAGATCAGGTGACTATATCATATAGCTCCCATAGGAACGATTGGTCGAAAACAGTGACTTTTGTAAATAAATTCGTTACTTTTAACGCGATTGCTTTTAAATTAAACATTTCTTAATTTAATATATATGTTAATGACTGTGCCGAATTTGATAAAGATCGGGTGACTATATCATATAGCTCCCATAGGAACGATCGGTGGAAAACAGTGACTTTGATCAATATCTTCGTTATTTCCTATGATTGTAGGCCTTTCTTTCTCAAGCTTAAGCCTTTTTAGATAAAACGTTCTTCCACATTGATGGCTAATAGGTAAGGATAGAGTTACCAAAAAAGTTGCAAGGGTATACAAACTTTGACGCGGTCGAAGTTAGCCCCGGCCCTCTGGTTATAATTTCATTTGTAATTTTCTTTTTGGTCATGAGTGAAACTTCGGTGAAAATTTTGGTTCACCCCTTTTTTTTTTTTTTTTGCACGCCACTGGCGTAAGCTTAACATGATTTAGTTCTCTCTTGAATCAACAACATACTCTCTCCCTATATTTTTACCCAATTACTTACAGCGGTCACCGGAAAGATCTTTCTCCGTGGGATGCTTAAGTGAGTACTCTTTGGTTATAATGTCATTCTTCTTGTGTTTTTGGTATATGATTGACCAAGCAAAGTAAAGAGAGAGTTAAAGCAGTTTTCGTTGCTCTCGTTTGAATAACATATAAAATTTAATTTTGGTCTTTTTGGTCATCAGAAGTTTAACTTATGCTCAAAAGAAAAAGGAATTCTTTTTTCTTTCTTTGAATTTTAATATACTTTTCATATAAACATTTCCATATCTACATATCTATATTTATACCATAATCTATAATTTTTAATTTTTGAAATGCTTTATATTATTCGTTACTTTTTATTAAATATAAGTTTTTGAGATGAATTTAGGCTGAGACGTTTACAGGGGGGGAATCATGCAAAGTAAGTTAAGTTAAAAATTGGTTTGGCATAGGGATCGCTGGGTAATTTTTTTTTACTTTGGATACAGCGATCATGGTAGGGTGGGCGAATTTGTTTTGGGCGTCACTGATATCAGACCCCTTCTTGTTCAGCAGTTGCGCCAGGAAATGCGGTATTTCTTTTCTTTTTCTCATTCTTTTCTATATTTTTTTTTTTGCCAGTACCAAGCGTTAAACCGAGGATAAATTGTGTCAGTACGCGAATTCATTAATAAAATTCTAACTAGTAGAGCGGGTAGTCTATCCATTTCCCCTCATCCCCCATTCCTCACCGACTAATTGAGCCGAAACCAGCCTGTCTCAAGTACTATCGAATTTATATGCGTTAAGGTATCTTTTACTCGTTTTTCCATTTTTGTTACCTGTTCTTACATTCCGCCCCAATCGGAATGGCCAACATATTTACTTCACTTAGATTCTATTAAATTTATACTTGAACTACTTTCTGACAGAGACTTATTAATTGTCCTTGGGGACTTTAACCTGCCCACTATGACTTGGTCAACAGTTAATGGTAGCAAAACGTTGCTGCCCTCTGGGTGTCATGATTTTATTGATGGTCTGCTTGAGCTTTCGTTGGCCCAGCTGAATTCGATTTCTAATACGTATGGCAGATTTCTGGATCTGATTTTTACTTCTGATCGTAGCTTTTGTGAAGTATCTAGATCTAGTCCAATGGTTTTACCAGAGGATAGTTATCATCCAACTTTAGAGTTATCTATTGAGTTTCCCAGCCGCGAGCCCATCTCCGAGTGTGATCCTATGGTACGCACCCGATGTTTTCGGAAGACTGACTTTGTCGCACTAAACAATGCCTTTCTTAATACCGATTGGACTAATTTATACACTTGTGAGGATATGAATTCCGCCATTTCTTTATTTTATACCACTGTTGACTCGATCTTTAACGACTGTGTACCCTTAGTGTCTCCTGTGGTGACGCAAAAATTACCATGGTTTACGCGGGAGCTGTCAAAACTGAAGAATCTTAAGTCTAGGTATTACAAAAAATATAAAGTCACGGGTCTATCATCGGATCTGTCTCGTTACTTGGTTGCTAAATCGAATTTTATTGTTTCTAATTCTAAATGCTATAATAATTACTTACAACGCACAGTTGGGCCTCTGCTCGGATAGCGTTGCAAAAAATACGTTTTTTCATGATCGCGTTTGGCAAAAATTATATATGCAATCGATAGGAAATACTTCAGAGATTATGAATCCGAAAAATTTTTTAAATCGGTTGAGATTTATGGGTGCTAGAGGCGCCCAAAGTTGAGACATTTTTAGTGAAAAGGAAAAAATGATAATTTTAAAAAAAAATCGCAACTTTAAAACTGAATATTGGGCGATTTCAACAATCGATCTTGGATTTTTTGGTTTTATCTGAAAAGTATGTTCTTTATTAATAGCATGTTTCATAAATTTTAATAATTACTTAAATAGTTATTGAACTAGAAGCGTTTAAAAAATGTACTAAATATTGGCATTTTTTGAACTTTGATGGAATAAAACTAGCAAGACTCAACGAGTATCAATACCGGACTACATACACTAGGTAGGTGAAATATTTACCTATCAGATGTATATAGTCCCAATAAGGCAACCTCGCCTAAAAAAATGCGCTGCAGGTTTAAGGAAGAAGAAGAGCGCATGCGTATTGGCCTGTAGCTTCTTTGTATTTAAATGATAACATTGCGTAATGCTGTTTTGCAAATACTACCTTACATATATGCCTTTCTACAATGATAAATTGCTAATTACCTGCTTTGGAAAAAATGACAAGACTTATTATTGACAAGACTTGTTATTTAAGTTGATGAAAAGTTTGTCCTATTTGTGGGTTGGTCGTTTTTATTTCCGTTTACCTAATTGGATGTAAATATTAAGTTGTTTACCTAATTAATACAAAAAGGGTAATACCGAAACACGAATGATGGAAATCTTTCAAGGAGATTTTTTGAAAATGATGAAGTGACATCTTTTATAACAGGTGTTAGTCAAGAGATCATTAAACGGTTGGCTGTTATCTTAAATGTTATAAATTGCAAGGAAATGGTAAATGGTGAAAAATTTGCCGAATATACTTCAAAGACTGCTCATCTTTTGACTGAATTGTATCCGCAAAAAAAACTTACCCCAACGGTACATAGGATTTTGGCTCACGGAAAGGATTTAATAGAATATCAGTGTTTACCACTTGGAGAGCTATCCGAAGTAGCACAGGAATGTAAAAACAAGGACTACAAAAGCTTCAGATACACTAATACATTAAAAACTTATCGTGTTAGACAAAATGAAGACCTTTTTAACATGCTAGCAGCCTCTTCGGACCCACTTATTGCATCACTGAGACACGATTTATTGGTTTAAACGCTATGATTTTTGCAATGCTAAATGCCAGAAGGCCCCACTGTGCAACGTTGCAAATTGCAATTCTCCGAAAATCCTAAAGAGTTCTACAGTTTCGTGAACTCAAAGCGAAATTCTATCTCCCTTCCATCGTTTGCAGTTTTTAATAATGATTCGGCCTCTTCTGATCAATCTATTTCTAATTTATTTGCTAACTTCTTCTCGACTACGTACATATCTACTAAGTACAACTCTAGTCAGATATATCCATATCCTATAACGAAATCCAACTGTATTCTCAATCCTATTATAACGCAAAGTTCGGTAGCTAAGGAACTAATGACGATTAAGCCGGTATACTCACCGGGCCCAGACGGTATTCCCGCTTGTGTCCTGAGGTTCTGTGCGGAGTCATTGTGCTCGCCTTTACTTAAGCTTTTTGAGTTGTCCGTTACACTGTCCGAGTTTCCAACTATATGGAAGGATTCGTTTGTTTTACCTCTTCACAAATGTGGCAATAAATCTGACGTCACTAATTACAGAGGAATTTCTAAATTGTCAGCGATACCTAAACTGTTTGAGAAAATTATGACGTCTCAAATACAGCATTTATGTAAATCTATTTTTTCGCCATACCAGCATGGGTTTATCAAGAATAGGTCTACCACAACTAACCTTTTACAGTTTACATCTTTTGTAATCCAAGGTTTTAAGAAACAAAAGCAAACTGATGTTATATATACGGATTTCAGTAAGGCTTTCGATTCGGTAAACCATGCCTTACTATTACATAAGCTGAATTTAGTTGGCTTTCCGGATGCTCTGCTTGCTTGGATTTCACAATATCTAAGCAATAGGAGGCAGAGGGTTCTTTTTTAGGTCCTCTCTTTCTAAGATCATTTGTGTTGAATCAGGAGCCCCACAGGGCAGTCACCTTGGCCCATTGTTATTTACCATTTTTATTAATGATCTCCCCACCGTTCTTTTAAATTCCAGAGTTCTTATGTATGCCGATGATGTAAAAATCGCTAATCGCATCGTAGACTCTCTCTCATGTCATACCTTGCAAGCTGACCTGAATGCTTTTCAGGGGTGGTGTAGGACTAACTTGTTATCTCTAAACTGTTCTAAGTGCAAAGTTATGTCTTTTTATCGAGGTTCTCCCCAATTAACGAGTTACTTTTTAAATAATTTCCCTTTAGAAAAAATTAATAATACTTCCTTGGTTGTAAAAGATTTAGGGATCTTAATCGACCACAAACTTAGTTTTAATCAGCATATATCGACTACTGTTAGTAGGGCTAAAAGTGTTCTTGGCTTTATAAAGCGCTGGTCGAAGGAGTTCAAGGATCCATATACTACCAAAATACTTTTTACTTCTTTAGTCCGTCCCATATTAGAATATGGATCTATTGTTTGGTCTCCTCAATATGAGTTTTATCAAAACAAATTAGAATCTGTACAAAAACAGTTTTTACTCTTTGCCTTTCGTGATTTGCGCTGGGATCCAACTGTACAACTTCCATCTTATTCTAGTCGACTTCAGTTAATTAACCTTCCTTCTTTAACTAATCGTAGAACAATGCTTGGTGTAACTTTTCTTTACAAACTTTTGAATGGTGAGATTGACTCTTCTGAGCTGTTGAGCCAAATTAACATTTCTGTTCCATCTAGAAGGACCCGCAATTACACACCGCTTATACTTCCCACTTGTACAACTAACTTTTCTCTGCATGAACCTTTTCGTATACTATGTAATGACTACAACAGACTTTGGCACGTTATCGGTTCCGAAACATCGCTTCCGGGTATAAAAACTGCGATCTTGTCCTTCCTCGCTCGAAATTAGTTGTAATCATCATTATTTTGACCTATCCTGTTTGCTTTTTATATGTAACCTATTATCTCATTACATTTAATATTTTCTATTTCTTTAGTTTAATTTATGTTTATATATGTAATACGCCTATGCCCTTAGGTCGGAGTGGGTAGAGGTTGTAACATTAACTTTACATAGGGTCATTCGTAACAGGCCCGGGCCTGGTGTCATATGGGCCACTTGTTCGTACTGAGCGTTGTACGACTACGTCTATTAAAATGAAAAACAGGCAACGACAGACAGAAAGAAAATACTTTAACTACAGCATACATACATATCCATAATTTAAATCAAACATTTAGTAAATAATAAAGCTAAGCTTATTACAAATATACTGAGTTATGAAAAAGTAATTCTTATTGTTACAATAAGATATATTTTTTTTAGTAATACAAATTCTTTTAGATCTTAACTAACTACCCAATTATAATTTAAAGTTTTTGTTTCCCGTTTTCATTATTACACGTCCCCTGATGCGCTTTTCTTTCATTTTATTTTCAAGAAAAGAATATTTGAACTTTTTTTTTTTTTTTTTCCTAAGAACTTTTCTTTCAAATTATGATTAACTTGTGAAGGGAAAATCACATAACCAACAATCATCATCCACACCCTGAAATGTTTTCTCTCTTTCCACATGGTTGTGTGCCAACAGCAATCAGTTCTAAGTAAAGAGTCGCATCGTCTTAAGCAGCAAAGAGAAAGGAAATTAACATTGTAACATAAAACGTGAACCCAAAACTGGCCATTGAACGGGCACTTAACTTTGGATGCGAACAACACCATTATCAAGAGTGGGAGATAGATAGATAGTTAGATAGATGGCAAGAGAGTGGCCAAGGGAGAACGACCAACCGATGGACAAGGAATCCAACGTCCGCTACTCTAATGCATGATGATAGATGGCATACGATACGTTTCAGCATTTGTCAGCTTGTCTTCGCCGAAGCGCAACAAAAGCCAACGCCCCGAAAAAAAAACCGTAAAAGAATCCCTGGCGGAAGAGTAACAGCAGGAGAAGGACCAAGGGGGAAGGAAGCGTGGGCGTGAGCGAAATGAAAAACCATTTTCATGCTCACGCGAATGCTTGGCAGTAACTTTCCGTCTTTCTTTCATTCCTTCTTTATTTTTACAAACCGCTGTGCCAACTATCAACTGACTCTCTCACACCTGGCAAACCACCAAAAAGGCAAAACCAAGGGAATTGGCCCTCACCAAAAGATAAGCACAAGACGTCGACAAGGCACTAAGACATTTTGCATTTTTACCCTCTTTCTCTTTCACTCCTTCTTTTTCCATACGGCTCTGTCTTTGTGAGAAATGTGGTATGGATTCGACTAAACGAAATCGACAAAGAAACTATAGAGATATAGTGCTGGTACATATCATAGGTTCATTGTTGTAATAAGAGATTTTATATATAAAAGTTTTAAAACTTGAGTTCAGTTACAGATTTTCTATAACTTTGTGTAACTTGTAAATTAAGGATTAATGTTTGCTAATCCCGAACCAGTCATTCTGGATTTTTTATTGCTTTAGATTGCCCATAAAAGTAGACTATGAATATTAACATTCTACATAATTAACAACCAGTATACCTTTCTTTCTAAAATTACTAAATGGTACTAAAGGAACAAAAAAGCCGGCCCAGTTTGGCCCACGCTGTCTCCCTTTTTCCTTTTTGCACTTCCTTCGGCTATGGCCCTTCATACTCCTTCTTCTCTTCCAACCATGTCGCCATTATAATTTATGCGGCGCTGTCTACGCCGGAAATGGGTTAATTTGCTATGATTTAAGCGTAAAATTATTGAATTATTGGCGCTTAAGATTTAGTACAAGTTTTCGCGCTTTGTTATTTTTTTGCACAAAGATGTAAAACTTTCTCTCACTTTCTCCTTTCGACCACCTCTGAGTAATCACTGTGCTGTTAGGTGACTCACCCTGAACCTCAAAATTATATGAGAAAGCAAAATGCATTTACCAAATTGCAAAAATTAAAAGCTCAAATTATTATGGCACAAACATACCCAAAAATAGCATGACTTATGCTCATTAAAAATGTTTTAGAGCAACGGTATAGATTAACTCTAACCAAATGGGCTATTGGGGAGCGTCTTATGAAATGATCGTCATTTTGCCATGACGAAACTAATGGCTTAAGGATTGCTAGTTTTATGATTTATAGAATTATTGATAGGTATCTAACTAATTAAGTCCAAAATAGTGTCCTATTTGAATTATTATTTATTTCGAAATAAAAATGTGGTACATAACGATAGATAAGTAGAAGTGCTCTCTCTTAAAGAAGAGCCTTTTGTCTCACCAAAGAGTCGAAATATGTTTTATTGGTTTCGTATGCATTATTCACGTGCCATATATACTTTTATAGTCGGACAACTTATACATTTGATTTCACTGTTGTGTTTTTCACTTATTTATGACCTTTTTGGGTTTTCTTCTATGCGTTCTCTGTGTGTCTATCTTCGGCTCTCCTTCTCCAGAATGAAGATAAACGACATGCTGAAAGTGTCGCCAAATTTAAAGCGTAATAAATCAGGCGGCCAGTCGGGCAGGCAGTCATTGTTCAGTTGACGCACTAACTGACAGCTTTCTTCTGCATCAAGTTGGAAATTGTTGTTCATATTTTCTGCAACTCCAGTTGAAGTTAGTCTGAAGTTTTTAAATAATCGCTCAGTAGGGGCAATTAGCCCCATGTTGAGTCATAATGAGTTGTATGAGCCTACTTTTAACATATTTTTCGTTGGCTGCGGTTGCTTTATAACTTTTTCTTACTGGTTGCGAGTTGGTTGTGTGTGGGTGGGTTACTTCTTTTTTTTTATCATTTTATGACAGCATCATTGGCATGTCGTAAAATGTGAGTGACGACGACATTGCATATGGTGTGAAATTTTTCATAAGCTTGTGCTACATTTGCCGGCAAGTATGGCAAGAGAAGAAGCCAATGTGCCACAAGACAGCTTGAATTTTTTACACCGCTTCACCCTGGGGTACAGAGCGCAAACACATGATATATATATGTATTTATGTACGTATGTACGAGTATTTGGCCCACAAAGGAGATCACGGTAAACTTTTCCATATCTGTCTTAAAGAACATTCGAGCAATGTTTAAAATGGATACATTATTCAATGAAAAGGCAAAAATCAAAAACACTAACAAATTATTGTCATGAACATCGTATAGTTGAGCATTTCGAAATTGTTTGTTATTATTTACCCAAAGCTAGACAAGTTTGAATGCCCTTGCAGGGGTTTTTGTTTCTATACCATGCATCCACAGGATGAAATGTTATATCAAGGTCCGAAAAATGTATATAACAGGCAGATGGAACCACACAAACCATATATACTCTATTGATCAGCAGCCGAGTCGACTTAGCTATATCCATCTGTCCTGATGGACACCTAGGTCTCGGGAATTAAAAGATAAAGTTTATTTTTAAAATTTTGCCACGCTGACATCCGCCCGTGTTATTTAAATAAAACAGATTTTCCGCAAAATATAGGATGTTGACTTGTTTAGTATGCGCTCGTATAGCATAGACGAGTTCAATAACCATGTCCGTCTGGATCACGCAAACTCCTCCTAGACCGTAAGAGCTACAGAGACGAAATTTTGCAACAAGGTGTGTACATACATATAACTAACTTTTGTCAAAAAAATTAATATTTGTTAGTTTCGTGTACCTGCAAATAACTGTAACAAATTTTATGAAAATCAGATGACTATATCATATACCATCCATTAGAACGATCGGTCGAAAACAGTGACTTTTATCAATAATTTTGATGCTTTTGACGCTATTTTCGTAATTCTATTTGTATAGCTCTTAATGACTCTGAAATCTGATTAAATTATATAGCTGTCATATATACATACGTCGGATTGCTACAGCCCAAGCTTTAAAGCTGTTCTTTCGCGAACTTTAGACTTCTTATACGAAAGAAGAATGGTACAAATACAAACATATATATGTAGGTATGTATATGAAACATACATAATTATGAATTAAAATCTTTATTCTGAGTAAAGAGAAAGAGTCTTCCTTCACTGTTCTTGTACAGAAATTGAAAATGAAATTTATTGTGTTCCTTTTTTCTTTGTTCACAAAGACCATTAAATATTTAAATGTCCATAAAATTTATACATCTCATAATTGATAAGCTGGACATTTATTGTATTTAATAAAAAATTATCCGTTTTTTTTCTTTATATAAATATATATGTATATATTCACTTGTTATAAAAATGTCAACTTTTTAATCTAGATGATAAAGATGGAATAATTAAAGTCAATTATTAAGAATAACATAACCGACTTTTATACAAAATATTATTCTTTTTTCCTTGCTGTTGGCTTAACTAGTTAAACTATATATCTTTTGTAATAAAAGCTAATTTAACAATTATAAGAAATGTCGATTATTATTGACTTCACATGCGGCGAAACATTTATTCAATCTAAAACTTTAAAACTTTAAACTTTTAAACCAGATAGTAAACAAATTGTTTCTCTATATTCTTATTCTCAACAAAAGCAAGTATTCCTGCCAAACACTTTTAAAAATCATTTTAAATGTAATTTGGTCTTCCACTAATGTTATCTCCTGCACTGATTGAGAATCAATTAGATGTTTTCACATCGTTTTCAAAAGGGTTTTTGTGTGGCATGTGCTTTAATTCAGAATGAATAATAATATCCTTGGGTAAACGTTAATTGATGAACTCATTTGTATTGCACTTTACTTAGCAGCTTTCAGATTCTTTGGCCATTGAAATTGAAATGGAATTGAACTAAAGTAAAAGCTGAAAAACGAAAACAACATGAGAAGCCCAACAAGTTCCTGCTATTTATCCAAAGCTTAGAATTGGCTTCGCTTTTGCTCTTTGAATTGCACGAAGGCGACTTCAATAAATAATTGATTAAGCATAGTTAAAGAAATGTTCCAGGAGCAGGAGCAGGACCAGAATAGGGATAGGGCCACAACCAGGAGCATGGCCAGAATCAAGACGAAGACCACAATGTTGGCTAATTACTCAGCGATGCTCATTAAGAGAGCTCGCTGCATTTCACTTTTCAACACGCCGCACCAGAACCCAGGACCCGTCACAACCATCACCACCGCCTCGCCACCGTTCGCCCCAAGTTAGCCAACTAATGAAGATTTATGAAGGCCAAGGCAAGTAAAGGGAATGCCAGGGATGGAATGGAAATTCTGCAGCCTTCATTTGTTTTTTCCATTCTCTTTAAACTTTAACTGCAAGTTTAATGCATTTTTTAGGTTCCTCTCTAATTATATGGCAAACTGCAATGAATTATGCATTTGGCATTGTCTTCATGGCAACACATAAAGACGTTGCGATGGGAAACTTTAATCAAGACTCTGCATATCGAAAAAGGAAACGGACAGAGACAGTCAGATAGACAGAAAGCGTTGAGCAAAAACAAACATTCTTAATTCAGTATAATTCAAATTCAAAATAAAAAAAAAATTGAAAATTGCGTCAAACTTTGTGTTACATTTTTATTTAATTTTCCTATCTTGGAGCTGTGTTTCCTTCGCTCTTTGTTTTCTTCTCCTCCACCTATCGCTTTTTCCGGCTTGCTAAAAAATGCGCAAGCAAAAGCAATTTGAAAGCTGTACTGAATACGTAAAAAACAATACAGCCCAAGACACAAAAAACGAGAAGGAAAACCGAAGGGAGCATAAAAAAATGATTGCAAAATGAAGTAAAAAGAAAACTCTCCGTATTTCGTATGTGTGTGTGTGTGTGCGTTGTGTGTGTGTAGTTGCGGCAGCTAATTTTCATTATTCTTTCAAAATGCAATCAAAAAATGTTACTTTGGCGTGGAGTTGAAGCAGCAATTGAAGAGCACACAAAAAAAAATGCTATGGCCAGCGGCTTCAGTTAAAACTAAGGCAACTCACCAGGGCAGGATGCAGATATTCCTAAAGAAGCGAAACAAGTTGCGAAAACAAGGAGAACAAAGGGGAGCGGGATATGTTTATACCAAGTTGGTCAGTGAATTGAACAACATGCTTAAAGGTAAATGAGTAGTTTTTGAAATGGCTAAATGGAATATGAAATAGATATTGTAAAGAAAATGGAAGCTTAAATGGTTTGAAAATCATAAAAAAAGAAGCGTTTACTTGTAGCTTAATGAAATACATCGAAAGAGTTCAAAAATCTACAGCGACTTAAACCTGAGATTAAGTAGATCTAAAATTAAAAAGAAAGTCATGGTAAGTACTTCAACTCCTAAACAAAAAATCCTTAAGAGTTGCAATTACTTATAATCTTATAATCATATCAGGCAGGTTATGCTATTCCAATTGACTTGAAGCAAAAAAAAAAAAACCAGTTGCCAGATGCATCTTTCTTTTGTCGATACTATTTCATTTCAATTTTTTACTATTGAAATCTTTATTTTACTTTTAATTAATCTTTAATTAAAAATGTTTATTTCCAGTCCAATTAAATTTTATTGAATTATTACATTGATTATTTCCTTCCGCTTGCATTCATCCTTAATGGCAAATGTTTCTTCTCAATGCATTCAACCGCACTCACCATTGAATACGGCCACAACCGCCTTTATTCAATTGATAACCCAATTTGACAATCAATCAAATATACAATAACGGTTACAATGTCTACACAATGAACTGAACCTATGTTCTTACATGCTGTTCAATGTACAAGTAAAACTTCATCAGAACAAACAATGCGGCAAATGCAACACAAAAGCCAAGCCGAGCAAAGGTAAACTCAAGATTTGCGCTTCATTTATATTTATAAGAAAAAGATGGTCCCACGTTGAAAAGGACTCAATCCTTGCTGACTCTAAGCCTACTCATACATATATGTGTGGTAGACTAACCGCTAACCATATCCAAACATTAAATGTTATTAAATGCAAAACAGAAGCAAAACAAAAGCGAAACCTCAAACAATGGCCCAAAAGTTTCAATGGGCCAGAATAAGTTCTTAAGTTCAACTTCTTGTGTATGAACCTATATACGTATATTACCTTGCGATTGCATATGCCAAAAACTAACAACATAAAATTGATACGATAAGCTGACAAGTTTTCAAGCTTAGACCTAGCAAATACCCTTCCTCTTTCTCACTTTGTGGCATCCTGCGTCTGTTGCATTTTAAACAGCGCTGCAAGAGAATGGGCGAGCAAGAAAGGACTTTGCTTTTCGCGTTGACAGCAGTTACATGCATATTACACAGATACGCACTCATACACGCAATCACAGTGTTGGCCAAAGGTTTCCTTACCACACGCAAGCGATGTATGAATAAAATAGCTAGCAAAGAATATCATCTATGCAAAAATGTTGCTAAATTTGTAGTACCTCTATTATAAGGCAGTAAGTTCATTGTTTCATAGGCCAACTGCCCTTATTAAACTATTGTATTTTATGATCATAGTGGGAATTCCTTTCGTGATATTCTTTATGTAATGCTCATTTAACACGTATGAACAAATTTGCATATTTCACTAATTACTAAAAGTTGTAACTTCGTAGGTAGGTTATGATCCGATCGAAGTGAAAATTAAAGTTAAATATAGGTAAAGTAATATCGTCATGGCATTACTCGGAATTTGCCACCGAGCTTTACAATTTGGGGTCTATAACAGAGATGGAATATAGATAATGAATAACACCTACAAAAACAAAAACTAATTAATGCCATACTTTATTTTAAAGGGTAAGGACATATTTCTACCGCTTGTGAGTATATAATTGGTCATAATGGATATTACACAGATTTACAAAATCGAAGACCATTTGAGGTCAATAAACATGATCAAGAGATGAACTTCTTTTATGAAGTGCTGTTTTAAAATATTTCGGAAGATTTTTTTGTCTATATAAACATACGATATTCGTGATGTGTACATATATAAAGTAAAACATTCACGAATTGCTAGCATCAAATTCAATCAAAATTGCAATTGTTGCCAATAAAAAACTCATAAATTCAGTATTTGCAATAATAGTGAACAAATTTTCCTAATCATTTAAATTTTACTTTCTTATAAAACATTTCAAATTCGCAATATTTTGTAACTATCTAGTGATCATTTTGAGAAAATATTTTAAGAAATCTGGCTAGAAACTAGCCACTTTTAGGGCGAAAAACACACATATCTTGTCGCTTTACAGTTTGATGTTTTTGAATGTGGGCGCCTTGAGGGGGCGTGTGTGGGATTTCTTTTTCATGCAAAGCTTTCGAAAAGTGCCAAAAACCAAAAGGGAAATGGGTAAAACGAACGAAGATTAAGCATGGGCAAATGGCACGTGCTGACCTTAAGGAGGGCAAGAACTAGGAGTAGTTGAAGAAGGGCAAATATTTTGGAGTAGTTGGAGGAGTAGAGAAGAGTTGTGAAATATTTTACGTGATCGCCATTGGCTGGCCATTGATTTATGCCACTCGAGTGGAGCGCAGCTTCAAAGTGTCAATAGCTTGAGACTTGAGTGGCTTGCCTTCAGTTGCCAGTTACGAACATTTCGGTTGCATTTTAGCCAAATTGCTTTGAAGCCGCTCAGATGCCCCACCCGGCCAACCATCCTAGTTCCCTGGCTCCTTCCGGTATTGATAAGTGCGCACATGGCTGGCACTTAAAATGAGAAATAAAAAAAAAAAAAAAATAAGCTCAAGTAAACTTTGTAACTAAATAGGAGCGCCCTTTTTTGTGCTTGTATATATATATATATATATAAGAACTAAGAATATATATATATATAACAGTAATTCCATTAAATTCCATTACACTAAATGCGCTTCGCGAGAGCATACACACACACACACACACACACACAAACAAAAAAGGAGCAATAGCAAGTGCAACTGCGAGTTCTAAAGAAGAAAGATTTTTGTGCTCTTTCATTTTGGTCTTGGAATTGAGATTCGTTTTCGGGTTTGTCCTTGATATAACTTTTCAGCATTGAAAATAATAACTTAAGTAATGTCATTAGTCGGCAAAAATGGATTAGATGATACTTGGTTGGAATGCTACACCAAAATGGTGTACTCAAAGCAAAGGAATGGTAAATGGAAGATATAAAACGTTTCGCTTGGTTAGTTGTATACTTAATGAGCTTAAGTCAAGTAACAGTTTAAAGAACAAGAAGATATATCGAATTATTATTTTATGAGGAGAACCATTCTGTGATTTTCCATCTGAGATATTGCCTTTAATACAATAATTACAATTTCAGTAGAGAAAACAAAGAACTTTCTAGGATTTACATCTATCATTTAATAATAAGAATATTTGCCTGTCACGCTAAACTCAAAATTTGTCTCACAGTCTCAGCAAACATTCTTTCGACTTGTCAATCTCTCTTCATTTTTTCCCCCCAGTCAAGTCTGATAATCAAAAATAGTTCACAAATGATTGATACACACACGCCCACACATAGACACAAGTCCTCTCAGACAGACACACGCACACATTTATCAAACACCCAAATGCTGAGCGTGTCGCCATTCATCATATAATCGTCACGCTTAATGCATGAGTGAGCTGAAAAGTATGATGAATAGAGTTTGGGTGGATTTGGTTTATGTATATGTCGATGAGTCTGGCGTGTGTGTGTCTGCCTGATGTCGATGTCAGCAACAGGCAACAACAGAAGGCAGCTATTCATTATGAGTATTACAACTACAACGAGCCAGAAGGAGATCCAAGTGAAAACCACCAAAACCGCAAGCCCAACAAGAACCTCATCAATGCGGCCACAAGAATCCGTTTTTATTTTGGTTTGCATCCGTTTTGCACATATTTCCAGTTACTGTTTTGCGTTGCAACAAACGAGAGAACGAATAAAAGAAAACAAGAAAAATCAAGTGGTTAGATTTATATATTAAAATTTATATTGAGCTTGAAAATTGTTAAGAGTGGCAATTTAAAACGGATATGATATACTAAGGCCATCAATTGAGCTAATAAGTTGAGGCCTCAACTCTGTTTTGTGTCAGTTTCATCAAATGGTATTTCTCGTTTCTTTCTTGGGTTTTCCCCATTTCGTTGATTAAAACCAGAAAGCAATTAGGGGCCGACACAATAACTATAATCCAATACTAAATTGGAAAAGAATCAAACCCCCTTCCATACAATTCAAATGAAATTTTGGCTATGAAAACCGTCCACTGCATTATGTGGCAAGCTGATCAAACAGCGATTCGCCTGAATTTCCCATTAATAGAACGATTTGCATGTGTGTGTTGATAATCTGTAATTTTGTTTTTGGTCATTCTTTTTCGTTTGAGCTCTCATAATTTGCAACTGAACTCTCTGCAAGGCCTTTTCTCTTTTATCATTGAACATGCATGGCCTGTAAGTGCTAAAAACATAACAATGCACTTTAAGTCCGCCCTATACCCGTGTGGCTGCCTATTCCTCATTCTCCGTTTGCTCCACGTTTTAATTGGCCGCTCAACTGTAAATTCACTCGCATGCAAAGATTTACAACTTGACCAGCCATTTCAACTTTTCCTGGAATTGTGTTTCCAATTGATTGGCTGGGGCAGATGTTTTGGCTTTTGCATTTGGCATTTATGGCCGTTGTTTTGTTGTTGCCCCTAAGAGAAGGGCCACTGGAGTTAGAAGGGGGGACACGAGAGAGCGGACTATGTATCTGCATACATATAGGTGGCATAGTTGTGGGAGAGAGAATCCGAGTAGGATGTTCCCAGAGAAGCATAGCATCCTGTTTGACCAGCTGCATTTGGCTTTGCTGCTGTTTGTTGTTCGGCGGAAGAACAATAAATTTCCTTATAGTCAGCTTGCTCTCTGGCGATTTTCCGCCAAAGAATTTTCAATTAAATAAAGTGTGTTACTCTCTCTGTCTCTCTCCTTAACTCCAACTGTTTATCAGACTATGCTTCCCGCTCGCTCTGTGAAGCCTGTGAATTTATTCAACTGTAAATTTGTATTCAATTAAAAATCATTCCTTTGTCATTGTGCATCATCATTCATTCATTGTGCAACATAGTGAAGGGGCTTGTCCATAACACCAACAAAAATATACAAAAATATATCAAATAGGGGCGCCAATAAGTCAGCCAGACAACATGCACTAAAGCCAACATCGACCCACTAGCCAGTCAGGCAGTCATTCATTAAACTTTATGAAAAAGAAATATCCCTTTTTTCTCCACAACCGAATAGGCCATCTTTACCCATATGTATATTTTTGTTATTTTTCCCCATTCGTTTTTCTTTTTATATGAATTGTGCATTTTATACAAATGTTGTATAAATCAAATGGGTTTTTTCCTGTTGCTTTTTGTTGTTAATCAATGCAGCAATCCTCTGTATGTGGCTGCATAACATTTGTCCATAAACTTTGCTTGGACTTCGTTTTCATATGTCGTAGAAACAAATATTCATTTGGTCAGATTAAAATGCATGTGGCTGAGAAAATATTATAACTTAAATAACATTTTGTTGATTGTCTGGGTCAAAGAAATATAAATAAATCAGAAATAGACATAAATAGAAATGTTAAGATAAATAATAGAAAGGAGAAGTTCTAATAAACTTACGTAAATACAAAATTGGACAAAACTCAACCTAGCATTTGATTGTTCAAAAAGTAAGGCAGTCAATATCTGCTCTATATATGTGGGACTGTTAGTGCAATCCCATTTCTGACACCAATTTGTGGGACTGTTAGTGCAATCCCACTTTTTCCTCCCGAATTTCTAGGCCGTTTTTTCTCACAATCAATCAGTTTTATTCAACATTATTTCTTTATACATTTATCACTTAATTACCACATAACTACACTCTTCTTATTCGAGCAGCCACGAGGAACACAACCGGTCGACACAACTTGACGCCATAAAACTCTTTTTCTCAATTGATATCGATGGTTTGTCATCGATATCGTTGATAAACTTTAAATTATGCACCTCTGAACTGGTTCAGTACAATCGACCACTTCTCGTCTCTCGACCCATTCCCACATTCGGCCGGACTGACTTATCATTCGCCTCGAATGTTGAATCGTCTGATGAATTCACTTGACCATTCCACGACTTCATATACTCTGCGACAGTTGAGGTTTTCCCAGGACCTTCGTGATCTCCTACTTTTTCGTCATAGTGCATGAGACTTACTTCACACCTATGCGACAGTTGAGGTTTTCCCAGGACCTTCGTGATCTCCTACCTTTTCTACGTCATAGCGTCCATGAGACTTAACTTGCACCACCCTATATGGTCCAAAATATTTAGCCTTAAGTTTTAATCCTGAACCATATTGCGTTCGCTTAATTGCTATCAAATCATCGATTTTATACTCAACTACCTTTTTGCGTTTTTTGTTATAACTTTTACGATTCTCCTCTTGGATTCTCTCAATATTATGCTGAGCTTCCTGACGAACGTTAGTGCGTTCAATTTCTAGCCCTTCTATGGCTTCCTCTTCCAAAAGTTCTTGTAACTCAGGGAAACTATTAGTTCTCATCTCAACCCCGGTTAATAATTTAAATGGCGACACTTTTGTGCTTCTAGGAGGGGTACTATTGATTGCTTGCTGCACTCTTTCAACGTACCTATACCACATAGTCGGTTTTTCATAACAAAGTTTTGTTAGCATAGAAATAATTATCTTATGGATACGTTCAACTTGACCATTTCCCATAGGTACTCCGGTAGCTATCATTAAATGCTGAATGTTTTGCTCTTTACAATAATCTCCGAACTGGTGAGAAACAAATGCTGCACCTCTATCTGATATAATACGCCCTGGATTTCCAAAAACTGATGCTTGACGCCTGAGTCTATCTACTACCGCTTCTGATGCCGTATTTTTTGTTGGATAGAGCCACACAAATTTCGAAAACGCGTCGACAACTACAAATAGATAGTTATAACTCTTCGCTGTCGGATCCATAAGTCCTACATGATCGACATGATAAGTCCCTAAAGGTTTAACTTCTTTATTTATTGGAGCTAAGAAACCTTCTTTCTTGCCTGCTTTACCTTCCGAAACAATGCATTCGATACAATTTTTTACAATCTCAGAGGCCTTTTGGAACAACTTCGGTATGTAAAACTTTCTCTCAACTTCCTCTTGAGTTCTTTTAGCCGAAAAATGACCCTTTCTATGTGCAATCTTAATTAATTCCTCTTCCATAAGTGATGGGACTACAATTAAATCCTTAATGGGATCCTTGTACAAAACACCGTTTTTTATAAAGAAATCTTCATAAGTCTGATGCTCTAAAACAGCTGTCACTGCCCTAATCCAATCATCACTAGCTTGAGCTATTTTAAGTCTGTGATGCATTGAATCCTCTAACATTAAACAGGACATACGACTTAGAGCATCTACATGCTTCATTTTACTGCCACTTCTATGTTCAATTTCATACTTGAATTCTTGAAGAAATAAAGCCCAACGCGAAACTCTTACTGGAATGTCTCTTTTTTTCATTGTCATTGCAAAAGCATTGCAATCTGTTATGATTTTGAATTCTATTCCTAGTAAATATACGCGCCACTTCTTCAACGCCTCCACTATTGCTAACACTTCCAATTCGTATGAGTGATATTTTTCTTCCGCAGGCTTGGTTTTCCGGCTGAGATATTGTACTGGATGGAATAACTGATCATCGCTATCTTTTTGTAGAAGAACTCCTCCGTAACCAAACATGGATGCATCAGTGTGTACTTCAGTTACTGCCTTTGGGTTATACAATCGTAAAACTGGTGCGCTAATCAAGGCTGCCTTTAGCTGTTCAAATGCGATTTGATGATCGTCACCGAACACAAACGTTGCATCTTTTCTTAACAAGTCTGACAGTGGTTTCGCTATCAATGCGTAAGACTCTATGAAACGACGAAAATATGAAGTTAGCCCAAGAAACCTTTGTACACTCTTGTAATTCTGTGGTTTTGGGTAATTTTTCACCGCCTGTGTTTTTGCTTTAGAAGGCCTTATAGAACCCTTTTCGACAATGTATCCCAAAAACTCTATACTTTCTTTTAAGAACTGACACTTCTGCCATTTAATGCCCAAACCAAACTCAGATGCCCTCTTTAACACACATTTCAGCTTGTAAATTCCTTCTTTAATATCCTTTGAAGGAATAATTAGATCATCCATATATGTTACGACTGTGCCATCTCTAATCAAATCAATAAATGTTGCAAAGATGTAGCGGGAAAACACATGAGGGGAATTCGAAATTCCAAATGGGACATACAAAAATTCGAACTGACCGCTATGTGTCACAAAAGCAGTATACTTCCTTGAGTTGGGCTCCACAGGAACATGAAAATATCCATTTTCAAGATCCAAGGTTGTAAACACTGTATTACCCTGCAATCTCTCAATTACATCATCTATAAGTGGCATTGGGAAATGTTCTCTTACAATCTTAGCATTCAAACGTCTATAATCACAGCAAAGTCTTTTTCCTCCATCCTTTTTTGGAACAAGAACTATAGCAGACCCATATTCTGATGTACTTGGTTGAATGATACCCTCGGCTAACCATTTTTCTACTGTTGAGTCCACGATACCTTTATCAACGAAAGATAAACGCCTTGGCCGTTCGTATACTGGGCATTCGTCACTTAATAATATTTTCATTTCGACTGGACTCTTCTTTGAAGACTGTGGTACATAACTGTGAATAAGCTGCTTGACTTCTTTGACGTCCGATTTAGTTAAATGGCACAAATCTATTTCACTCTTTTCTTCTTCAGCTAATAAACACAAACTCTCAAATTCCTGTAACATACCCTTCGAAGTTTTCACTTCTTCATTGTGTACAGTTTCTTTGGCTTCTGTGTTTGGCATCACTTCTACTTCTCTAGGCTTAAAAGTAGCATTTCCTTTTGTGATAACCAAATTAGCTAATTCTAAAATGTTGTTTCCAATCACTACTTCGTAGTCAATATCCTCTTTTCTATAAACGTGGAACGTTAAGGGCCATTGAAGACCATCAATAGTAACCTGCGCTTTAAAACTACCTATAGTATTTAGCTCACTTTTACACACTCCCAATAAACGGTTTCGTTCATCGTTTAATTCTATACCATGAAGTTTTCTAATAATATCATCTCTTATTAAACATAGATCACATCCTGTATCTATGAGTGCAGACAGCTCAACGTTTCCACATGATATTGTTTTGAAAATAGCTTTTCCTTTTACATTGATTTCTTTTGACATTGTACTAGCCCTACTGTATTCCTTTTTAGTATCTAATTTACGTGTCGGGCATACTGATGCTTTATGCCCTATCTGATCGCATTTAAAGCACTTAATCTTCGGACACTCACTCATCAAATGAGATACTTCGCCACACTTATAGCATTTTCTCGGTTGTTTAGATATTTCCGCTTTTTTATCATCCTTCTCATTATGATTTCTATTTCTATTTACCACTTGAGGGTGACCAAAGTAAACCTTTTCGTAAATTGTAATCTGTTCCTTCAGCTGAATGACTGTCTTTGCCTGATACAAGTTACTTTTGTTAGCTTTTGAATCAGGTATTCCTTCTATGAAATATTCTATAAGACTAGCTTCATCTAAATTTATGGAACTGCCTATTTCCCTCAGACTATAAAGGTACTCACGAAAATCTTCATTTGGGCGTTTACGTCTATTTCCCAACAATTTATGTACTTCAATTGCTGATACTTCTGCGCCGAACTCGCTTAACAAAATTCTTTTTAATGATATCCAATCAGTCACTCCTCGCTCACTACGCACAAAAACTTTTGCTGCACCTGTTAATAATTGCTTCGCATAGATAAATTTCTGTAAAGAGTTCCATTGAACTGCTTCTGCATTATCTTCAAAATCCCGTAACCAATTTTCTATAGACGGTTGACATGACCCATTGAACGAAGAAAGAGAATCCTCAATGTCGCGCAAAGTAAAATTATTTCTAACTACAGTTGGTGCCGTAGACTGAAATGATCCCGCATCATCACTTTCGGATTCAACCTCGACTTCGTCAGCCACCAAACCGAAATGTTCGAGAAGACGATCTTGCAACGATTGCTTTCTACCAGTTATTGCCAAATTCAAACTGGCTAACTTTGCTTTGAGCTCATTTACATTTAAACTTAATACTTCTGTTGAGGAACCAATTGTCATTTGACTTGCATTGCTATACGCAGCAAGGCAAAGACTCATGAATGATCTTGCACATCTCACAATGCTTTTGTTTTTGTATTTTCTCTTAAGTTTTCTAGAATATACTGGCGTCAGTCTGGTATGCTCTGTCTCTGTCACTCTTTATAAACCTATATGACCTACGTAGTTGCGTAAGAATTGAAAATTTAGTAATAAGCAAGCAAACGAACGATCAAGACGTGTTCTGGCAGTGGCAGACACAGTTCAGTGAAGTTTAAGTAAAAATAAAGTTAAGTTCTTATGAGATATTAAACACAGTGGTTTATTGTTCATCATAATTTGGTCCTTCGAGCCGGATCGTTGGGCATTGTTTGTTTGTTACTCATTGCTTAATAATTTGTTGCAACGTGGTTGCAATTAATTGTTAACCTCAAAGTTAGTAGTCGATAGTTCTGGCCTACTATCGAATAGACAATCGCGTGCTTATTGGAAAAAGCGCGGACAAACGGTGGCGCCACTCGCCTATCGGTATCTGTTATCGATATAATCGACGAGATCGTGAGGGAACACATCTCTGGAAAAAGACGCGTCTTGAAATTTTTGGTCCACACAAGCAGTGGAGATTTCTTGGTATTTCATCATGGAGGAAATGAAAACATTCATAAAGGCCAGAGGAAGATTGAAGACAACCATTACCCGCATATATGGATATGCAGAGAATCCTGCACAGGATGCCGACGTCTTCGCAATTGACACCAAATTGGAAACTTTGTCCAATGCGTGGAACGAGTTCGTGAAGTCTGGCGACGAATTGGCCAAATACGACAAACTAGAGGGTTATGTGGACCCTACCGAAGACTTCGGGATATACGAGGAGAAATATGAAATAGCAAATGCCCGCCTTAAGGCTTTACGAGCTGCCTTGGCTCCGTCTGGCAAGTTGGAAGAAATCGGCGCGGCTGGTAACGATGGTTCGCTCTTCCAAGGAATTCTGCAACAAATGCAGAATCAACAGCAACAACTACAACTCCAGATGCAGAGTCAAATGGAACACCAGCAGCGTCAAATGGAACTCCAGATGCAGAGTCAAATGGAACACCAGCGACGGCAAATGGAGCAGCAGCAACTATTGGTTGAGAGATTGCTCTCGCCACAGCAATCTTCGTCTTCGTCAGGCTCACAGTCGGTTGCAACAGCGGCAACAAGAGATTGTGAGTTACCGAAAATCAACATCAAGCCCTTCGGTGGAGATTACAAGGAATGGCATGCCTTTAAAGACCTGTTTGAGAGTACCATTCACGGAAAGACAACTTTAACGAATATCCAAAAGTTTCATCACCTTAAGTCATGCGTCATAGGAGAAGCAGCGATACTCATCCAGCATCTGCCCGTAGTGGATGCAAATTACGTCACTGCATGGAAATCATTGAGTGATCGATATGAAAAGCCCCGTTACTTGGTGAATTTACTGATGGACACATTCACCGCATTGCCAAAAGCTGTTGGGCAAAACTCATCATCGCTACGCGCTCTGACTTGCGGAGCCAGTGATGTTATTCGGGCTTTAGACGCTTCTGGACAAACGGGCCGTGACTGTTGGCTCATATACTTGCTCATCAACAAGGTTGATGAGGCTACCCGACGTGAATGGATCGACAAAAGCCAAGATATCGAAAATCCTACCATTGAAGAGTTGCTCAAGTTTTTGGACTCACGATGCGATCGCCTTGAGCTCAGTCAAGTTATCGATCATGTAGCGAGCAAACCGAGGGATGAAAAGGGAAAAAGGCAAGCACGCACCATGCTTGCCATTACAGGTAATTGTATGAAATGTCATAGTACTGAGCACATACTGTCGGCTTGTCCTCAATTCCAGAGCTTGACTGTCAAGCAACGTTACACCTTTGCGAAGGAGAAACATACGTGTTTTAATTGTTTGAGAACTGGACATGGAGTAAGCGCTTGTGGCTCGAAGTCTTCTTGCAAGTATTGCAAGCGCCGCCATCATTCTATGCTGCATTCTGAAGGCCATTCTACACCGCAAAATAGCTCAGAGCAGCACCAAGGCAACTCAGGCCAGGTTTCTGAGGAGTCACCAGCGGCATCAGCGATAGCAATGATGAATGTAACCAGACCCAGTAAGCCAAATGGCCAACGAAGAAGCACTCTACCTACTGCATTGGTACACGTCCGAAATTCTCAAGGAGCCTTGCTGACGTGCCGTATTTTATTGGATAGCGCCTCAGACTTGTCATTCATTTCGGAACGGTGCGTACAGACGTTGGGGCTTGCACGTTCGCCATTTCGAGTTGCCACATCGGGCATCTCAGACGTCAAGGCGGGAATAACCAGAGGTTTCTGCTCTCTCCAGATGATGTCTCGTGTGTCGAGTCATTGCATCGATATTAAAGCTCACATATTAGGAAAGATCACCTCACCATTGGCACGTGAAAACATTGATGCTTCATCACTGTCGGTATTTAAGGGATACCAAATGGCTGACCCTGACTTCAGAACTAACGCCTCAATCGACATTTTGCTGGGCAATGATTGCATTTGGTTAGTTCTCACCGGAGAGAAGTTATGCGATGGTCAAGGGCACCCTATTGCAGTTAACACCATATTTGGATGGGTAATCACATCGGTATACACTTCAAGATTGCAAACATCATCTACGTCATTGCTGACTACGGTTAATATAGATGGACTACTGCAAAGATTTTGGGAACTAGAGGAAGTTCCATCACACACAACTGTAAACAAAGAGGATGAAAAGGTCGAAACGCACTTCCGCCGTACCCACAACCGCAACTCGAATGGAAGATACATAGTCGATTTGCCCTTCAAGGAACAAAACCCACAATTTGCGGATACATTTCAAGGAGCAAGATCGCGCTTTCTCGCAGTCGAGCGTCGTCTAATGAAGGACTCCAGCTTGAAGTTAAAATATACTCAGTTTATGAGAGAGTATATCCAGCTGGGTCACATGAAGGAAGTAGCTGCAGACGAAGACACAAACGTATGTATGAAGTCATTCTATTTGCCACACCATCCAGTCATAGGCGCCAAGCTGCGGGTGGTGTTCGATGGATCATTTCAAGATCGGGATGGACGATCTCTTAACGACGCACTTCACATTGGCCCATGTATACAACGCAACCTCTTCAACGTTTGTCTGCGTTTTCGAATGCACAGATTCGTATTTTCTGCGGACATCGTCAAAATGTTCAGACAGATTTTAGTGGCCCCTGAACATCAGAATTTTCAACGAATCCTTTGGAGAGAAGACCCTGAGGAACCATTGAAGCATTACAAGTTGACCACAGTCACCTATGGCACGGCATGTGCACCGTTTCTGGCAGTTAGAGTGCTGGAACAACTGGCAACTGATCACGAATACGAGTTTCCAAGGGCGGCTAGGATACTTTTGGATGATTTCTACGTCGATGACGTACTGACAGGAGCCATGAACGAACAAGAACTGCTCGACATTAAGGAAGAGCTGATACTCCTTATGTCACGGGCACAATTGGAGCTAAGCAAATGGGTCTCGAATAGTAAACGAATTGCCAGCAACGAGGGAAATGAAATCGATTTCTCAAAGATGGCAGCAAAGGTGCTTGGGCTGCATTGGCGTCCTGGAGAAGACGTCCTAACATATAAGGTTTCATTATCGGAACATATGACTTGTACGAAGCGACAAGTGCTATCTGACACGGCACGCATCTTTGACCCACTCGGCATTTTGGCGCCAGTGGTGATCAATTTTAAAATTCTGCTCCAAGAATTATGGCTGCTTAATCTGGATTGGGACTCGGAACTGCCAACGAAGCAAGCGCACTTATGGCAAACATTCAGAAAGGACATTTTCACGTTAAGGAACTTGAAGATACCACGATTTGTAGACAATCAACCCGATGACATCGAACTCCATGGATTTTCAGATGCTTCGTTAAAGGCTTACTCTGCTGTCATTTACAACCGTGTGACACACCTAGATGGAAGCATCGGAGTGGCACTCATTGCAGCTAAAACAAGAGTTTCACCATTAAAGCAGAAGTCGTTGCCACGGTTGGAACTTTGCGGAGCTCTACTATTAGCTCGTTTATTCCAAGCAGTAAGGTCTGGTCTGCGCCAGAAGGATGTTAAGATACACGCATGGACCGATTCTACAATCGTTTTGTCATGGCTTTCGCATCAACCCTGTAAACTTAAAACATTTGTTGCAAACCGAACGGCAGAAATACTAGAGACCATACCACGTAGCGCTTGGAGACATGTCAGCACTAAAGAGAATCCTGCGGATTGTGCATCACGAGGCATGCTAGCGAGTGACTTAATTAACTTTGATCTATGGTGGAAGGGACCATCTTGGCTGCACGACTGTACACTATACTCAGAGACAATGAACAGACCACCAACTTGCTGCTCAATTCTCAAGCCAGCAGCAGAACTTGAGTTCAAAACCAAAATCTTGACAACCATTTCCAAGGATATTGAGGATTCCCCATTTGAGGTACTACTCGGAAGGACATCATCTTGGATCAGACTGGTTCGAGTGGTCGCATATGTATTCCGCTTCGTTCATCGAATCAAATCAAGCAAGTCTAAATATTCAGGACCTCTAAAGTTCGATGAAGTTACCAGAGCAAGGAAGTTTTGCCTACGACAGGCACAAAATCAATTCAATGACGATAGACAGCTGCTTTTGAGGAAGCAATCGGTGGAGCGACGATCAATTTTAAGCAAACTATCTCCCTTCGTTGACGAAGATGGAATTGTACGTGTGGGTGGACGTTTGGAAAGGTCGCAATTGCCTGCAGATGCCAAGCATCCAGTAGTTTTGCCGAAACAACATCGCCTTGTGGAATTGCTGCTGAAACATGAGCATAAGGTCAATCTTCATCCAGGAGTTTCAGCAATGTTTGTAATAATTCGCCAGAAATATTGGATCATTGGCGCACGAAACCTTATTCGACGTATCACACATGAGTGTTTAAACTGTTTTAGACAGCGCCATCACACAGCAAATCAGTTTATGGCCAATTTACCGGCTGTTCGAGTGCGACAAGCCTTTCCATTTGAGCATACTGGATGCGATTATGCTGGACCTATCTTGTTGAAGGTTCACAAGGGACGAAACCCCAGGAAGGAAAAGGGCTACATTTGCCTGTTTGTATGTATGGTTACTTCAGCTCTTCATCTGGAGCTGGCCACTGATCTCAGCACCGACACATTCTTGGCGGCATTAAAACGTTTTATGGCTCGTCGTGGGAAGTGCTCCCAAATGTATAGCGATAACGGGCGCAACTTTGTTGGTGCAAAACGTGCACTAGACGAAATGGTACAGCTTCTCGCTTCACGCGAGCACAATGATGTCGTTTCAAAAGCCCTTGCGGATCAAGGCATCAAATGGAATTTTATTCCTCCATATTCACCACACTGGGGTGGTAAGTGGGAGTCGGCAGTACGCTCGGTTAAGCTGCATTTGCGACGTGTAATAGGAACCAACGTCCTCACCTTTGAGCAGATGCACACACTGCTCTCGCAAATAGAATCTGTCGTTAATTCGCGACCATTGTGCACAGCATCGGATACTGAAATTGCCTACCTGTCACCGGCACATTTCTTAATTGGCAGAACATATACAGCAGTTCCTGAAGACGGCTATTTGCAGATTCCGACCAATCGATTGAGCTACTGGCAGCATGTTCAAGCAATGCTTCAAGGATTTTGGAAGCGTTGGCATCAAGAATACTTGACATCGCTACAACAGCGCCCGAAATGGACCACCAAGTTACCAAACATTGCGATCGGTAAACTTGTACTCATCAAGGACTCTAACGCGCCCCCATCGGCATGGCTCTTAGGACGGGTAACTCAGGTGTTCACAGGAGATGATGGCCTCGTCAGAGCGGTTCAGGTTCTCACCAAATCAGGAGAAGTCACTCGCCCTATCACAAGGATTGCAGCCCTACCGGGTTCAGAAACGGAGTTTCAGGGGGGGCGGGATGTTGAGGAACCAATTGTCATTTGACTTGCATTGCTATACGCAGCAAGGCAAAGACTCATGAATGATCTTGCACATCTCACAATGCTTTTGTTTTTGTATTTTCTCTTAAGTTTTCTAGAATATACTGGCGTCAGTCTGGTATGCTCTGTCTCTGTCACTCTTTATAAGCCTATATGACCTACGTAGTTGCGTAAGAATTGAAAATTTAGTAATAAGCAAGCAAACGAACGATCAAGACGTGTTCTGGCAGTGGCAGACACAGTTCAGTGAAGTTTAAGTAAAAATAAAGTTAAGTTCTTATGAGATATTAAACACAGTGGTTTATTGTTCATCAACTTCGTCTCTATTCATTTTGTATTCGTCGTAGCTTACTCGTTACAGCTGAAATTTCAATATATTTTACAAAAGTATAATCTTACTCTATTGTTAGTAATTTAATTTTCTCTTCTTTTAGCAATTTCAAAATATAATTATTTCTCTTTTAACATTTACTTTTCTTTTAATTCCAAATTTATTTACTTTACTTTTGAATCAACATTAATTTACTTTACTTTTATTCAAGCCAATCTTTAAATTAT